>NC_039364.1:4969429-5276885 GCF_003573695.1 Papaver somniferum
CCTTCCTGTTACTTCTACTTTTTTCTTATGTTTTTTATCTTTATTGATGAAAAGATATGTGTTTTCGAATCTCCTAAGGAAAAGATCAAATTGTAACTGTGCAGAAATGGGAAAATCTCAAAGTCTGTCTTTCTTTTTAAGCTAATTCTTTATTTTCTCTTTTGGTTCATCATCTTTGTTCTAGTAACTTGTGAGCCATATCCATGTTTCTAAACATGAATTATATTGTCTTCGATCTGTCTAAGTTGGACTAGAATTCTAGTTTCTAGCCTAAAACTAGAAGTTGAACCCCAGATAACAATTTCAGGCTTATCCGTAATTTCAAAGGTCTCTAATATTGGATCTAAGACTAGAATTCTAGAAAATGGAAAATTTGAAAAAGGAGTAACTTCCTTTACCTCGAATGTCAAACATGAACAGTTATGCTGTAGCGGTGTAGCCTCTTCACTATGTCCTTAATCCTAATTATGAGAAGCAAGCTTCAACATGAAAAGTTTATATGTAGAGAAGTCATTCATAATCTTAGGATCAAATCATTCTTCAATTATTCAAAAGCAAATGAAAACTGGAACTGCAAATAGTGTCTCTGTCTTTCCTTCATTTTTATTTTTTTTTCGTCTTAGGTGCTACAAGATAAATGAGACATGAAAACGCTACTGTAGATATATTCTGATATTCCGTATGTAAAAATGAATCATTACTTTCTATACAAAATTTCCTAGTAGATGTTACTTAGTCAGACAACATACATGACCATGAGTTGATATAGGTGCAGTATCCCGCAAGAACAGAACCTAAAGTCAAAGAATAGGATAAGTTACTCAAGAAGAACTTCCCACAGAATTTCCTAGTAGATAGAATTTAAATCTGTGGGAAGCTGATGAACTCACCTAAGGGATTAGAAGGTTTATCTTTTTGGTCAATGAATAACCTTATCATCATCTAGCTTCAGTCATGAACAAAGGAAGATCTTTACAGGGATCTTGTTTGCAGAATACAGCACGTACCCAACGCCTAATAATGATGACCACAATTAGAATAGCAACCAAGAAAAGAATGGGTAGATAGAATTTAAATCTGTAATCAATAACAAATAAAAACAATATGCACAACTTAATCAACTTAAACCAAGTTATTCAAATGGTATGCACAATGATGTAAATCTTAATCTCTTACCCGTAATGTTATCAGATAAAATATGTTACCTACAAAACTAATAGCTAGGTTGATAAAATGCAACTACCTTACAACCTATTAAAGATCTTAATTAGAAAGTTGGAAAAGCAATTGCTTGCTTAAAACAAAGGGTTTTATATTAGAAGTTTAAGCTTTATCTATATATAGATCCATAAAATAGATAACTGAAAAGAAGCAAGAGACATCAACAAAAAGAATTGGAAAGCTACCAATTATAGCTTAAGCAGACACAAAACAAATATGAAAAGAGATCTTACCGATCCATGGTGATATTCTTAGAGCGGTTCTCTATTTGCTTGCAGTATACATTGATTTCAACAGGATCAAAACCATCTTTTTCAAACAATCTCGACAAGAAATCTTCAGAAAAATAGTATGCACACTGAAAACACAACATTCAGGAAATCACTAGTTTGTCCATAGTAAACAACGTCAAAAACTTTTACACATTACACAACCATGTAGTCCAGGACTTACAGTACCATCTCCACGGACGTAAAAACTCTCACTTATCATCTGGTTTCTCAGTGTGAGCTGCTCCTGTAAAATTGGCACCCTGAGTCAGCACTTTGACCATAAAGAACTCAAATTGGAAGTTAATTCTTAATTGTTGGCGAATAAGTAAATATCAAAATTGAAGGACATGTGGACAACGTACGCGAACAACAAGACTCACCTGCGCAAAGTCACCAGTGGCATAATCTCGCAGAAGAACATAACCATTTGGCTGCAAATAGACAAAATGACAAAATTTCCACAGTGTAACTTCGCCAAACATAGTAAGGAGAGCCAATATGAAACTTTAAATCCAAAGAATACCATGCCATACCTTACCTTAAGCACTTTCTTTATGTTCTGCAATACCAAGGGCATTTTGTCTGGAGAAACTGCAGACAATGCAAATATCTGCTTCACATGTTAAATAGCTCACTGCAAACAACTACTTGAAAATTCGAAACGCCTTTGCAGCCAAAATTATAAAGACAGTATAGTACAAGCACTCATAGTGTTTAGCGGAAACGAAGTGTATCCACGAGTCCTTTTTAGTGATCTAATTGACTGGAGGAACAGTTAGATAGAAAGTGCAGGATCCGGATTATTGGGTATGGTACCCATAATATCTATTTTTCTTGCTGGAGCATCCTAATTGTTCTAGTGGTGAAAAACAGTTGTATTTTGAGAATCTAAATGTCATAGGTGTAAAAACAAAAAGACAATGTTGTATTCAGTGTTTCATTCTAACTCAACAAAATCTAACCAAACAAGTAGGTTATGTTGGAATGGAAACCAAGCAACACACAAACACATATTTTGTAGTATTACACAAACGATAAAAACATTCGTGAATTGGTGGCAACAAATGGGACTAAATCTACATTACAATCAAAAAGTAAAAGATAAAGGCATACGAGTGATTCCTCATCCTTACCAAGGTAACGATATCAACCGAATTAGGACTAATTTTTTCACAAAGGTCGTCCTTGGTGACATCACTAACAAATGCATTAATCCTCTCTTCTTTAAAATCTCCATGTACCTGCATCATTTAAACACTCCAAGTCATACATTTTCTTAAACATATTTCAGCTTCACACCAGAAAATGCGTAGCGTAAACTCAAACCCCCAATTCATTTTTCATATATACCTTAACGAGTGAAATAGCATTGGCTGAGAAATCACTAGCATGAACAAAAATATTAGGAAATGCTGATATCAATGGGAACAAACTATTCCCAGCTCCACAACCAACCTACAATAAAAATCCAATAAATCCACAAAAATTCCATATCAAATTTCTAACCAAAATGTATACTCTATCTCAAATTTAGCTTCAAAATTTGAAAATTCCGCTGATAAACTCAAAACCCAAAAAAATTATGCTAAATTTCTACCAAAAAATCCAACATTTTTTCTCAAATCCTACCAAAAAATCCAACATTTTTTCTCAAATTAAACTTTCAAAATTGAAGCTTTAATGAAAATATTACCTCTAACACAACTTTGGATGGTGAAATTGGGGAATCAGTGTTATTATCAGATGAGAAGTAATGTGCCCAATCCTTCTCCAAGTAATGCCGGTCCTTGAAGAACTGAAAATCAAAATAATCAAAAAATAATTGAAGCTTTAGGTTAGTGCTATATTGCAGAAACCCTTATACAATAAAGAAAATTACTAACAATGGGGGCGATGAAAGTGAAGAAATTGACCTTGTTGTTGTGGATTTTATAGAATCTGTTCCAATACTTGTTAGTGGTGGTGTTGGTGGAGGAGGATTTCAGCTGGTTTGGTGGTGGTGGTGGTGATGATCTGATGGTGGAGAGAGTACGAAGATTAGAGAAAGAGCGATTGAAGATTATCTGTGAGTGAAGAACTAGTGAAGGATTCCATACTTCTCTCATTTCATGAACCCTGAAAAGAGTTTTAGAGAAGAAGAAAAGGGCTACAAAATTGTATAGACATAAGGAGGGTAACGTTTAGAATATGTAGAGTAAAGACAAAATATCTAACAAAATTGTGTGTCTGTAGTTTAGTGGTAAGAATTCCACGTTGTGGCCGTGGAGACCTGGGCTCGAATCCCAGCAGCCACAAATTTCTTTTTAACAATTTTTTCTTTTTTGTTTAGATATCCGACCGCTGTAGTGCTATATATGAACGGCCCTAGGCATCAAACCCTAGAAGAAAAAGATTATTTTATGTCAACAACATCTCAGACGACCTGTTGTTTTTTTTTTTTTTTCATACTGTACTAGAAAAAGTAAAAGCAGCGGTCCGCGGAGGAGCTATGTCGAGTCTTCCAGAGGACATTTAAATCGATATCTTTCTCATTTTACCAGAGTCTTCCATCCTAATATGCGGGTGTGTATACAAGTCTTGGCATAATCTAGTTTTCAGCCCTAAATTTATCATGTGTCACCTAAATCATACTACCAGAGATCGTCACCCTATAATCATGTTTAAAGATACCAAAAGTGTTTACTCCATCGATTATACTTCATTATCAACTGCATTAACCTATAAATGTTTTAAAGCCGTACAACTGGATTACCCATCGGTTGAGGCAGGTATTACGTTTGATATCTTTGGTTCATGTAATGGCTTGATTTGCCTAGGTCTTTACAGGGAAACAGATGCTAGAAGTAATAACTTCAAGGACATGAATGTTATCTGTGTTTGGAACCCTACAACTAGAGAATATAGGAAAATCGAAATACGTCCTTAATATCTTCACCACCCAGGATACAACAAAATTAGCTATGGATTTGCTTATGATAGAAGCATGAATGACTACAAGTTTGGAAGGATATGCTACTGGAAAAAGGATGATTATTCTAAACTAGAGGTCTACACATTAGGTTTCGGTTTATGGAAAACTATCGAGAAAATGTTGAGGTTCAGAGCCATCTACGTGCTAATCTTGGGGAAACATATTAGCTAACAAGAAACACTTGATCTCTCGGATTGCTCCATGAACCTTACTATGATCTAGGATAAGAAGAAGATAAAGAGAACCACATAGATGCAAGCCATAAACAAAGCAACAAGAAGTAAAGTACTCACGGATTTAACGTGGTTCAACAATATACACAATGTGTATAATATTGTCTACATCCAACAAACGGCTACGACCTCTTTATTCATTATGGAATCACCACTGAGAATTACACAACTGATTGACTTAATCAATCCATCGATTCACCACAACGTGACCGAACATAAGAAATCTCACAAGCACCCTATAAGATCCAAAGTAGCATCTTCACCCATACGAGATAATGTTTACCACATTATCTACCACAACGAGACGATCTTCTCTGCACACCCTGATATAGATTATCATGGAAGCCTTTAGCTCAACACCAATAATCTAATCCAGCACCACCAAGATGATCTTCTCCTCAACAAGATGTCTTACCAATATCTCCATACGAATACTCCATAATGACATATCTTTCAACATCGATAAGTATCCCACAAACACCATAATGATGTAACTCCTTCCACCATTAGGTCTCTCACATAACCACCTCAATAGGTGGGATGAATCCCTCACATCTCTACGAGATTTACATTGAGGATTGCATGACTAAAACACTTAGCCTAGAGCTCCTTATATAGGAGTCACAAACTTGGTTCCCAAGTCTTGGCCTCCTTGGATTAGGTAACCGACTCATACTAGGAAACCATGATCAATTTAGGTATCCCATCTTAATATGTTAATTAACTCAAACTAAGAATTTAACCTAAACTAGGAAACCCACGTTTCCTTACAATCCTCCACCTCGGATCATGCATTCATGCATGAGACGATCAATTGTTATCCCTCCATCTTCTGAAAATCGATTGCACCATCACTGGTTGCCTACATATCCTCGATAGGAATCAAACCGAAATGTAGTTCATCCAAATTGTTCTGTAAACCTCCACCAAAAGAGAGCAAACCAAACTTGAACGTCACAAACTCAAGACTTAACAATCCAACCTACTGGTGATTGTACAAATCTCCACCACGGCGAAAACTCATGACCATCTTACCAACCATCATCATATGATCACCCGTTATGCAACATCTTGGGATACACCTTACTCCTTTATGTTCACAACTCCACATTGACTGGCGTCATTAGAGGTGTATTGCATGCCAACTCAATCAGATCATACACCATCGTTGTCCATATGCTACCAGTCGAAGTTAGTTACAGTCATTATGCGCCTTTGAGCCTTCGTCACCTTCGAACTTGTTCCATACTTTTAACACAGCTCCGTCTTGGCCTTCCTTGCTCCACCTAAGTTAATGTTCCGCTCTTCTAAGCCACTAACTCCAAGTTGCGCACCACATCCGTTAGGGTTGACATCCATAATTAATCGATCAACAAATAAAACTACCACAATAGCCTTCATGCGTATGCCTAAGAATTACCTTAGCATAACCATAGTATTCATCTTCGTTTCTAAACTCCAGCCGAGTCAATTGCTTATTTAAAAAACTAATCACATACTTGCTATTTTCCACGAGCATGTCCACGAAAGGGAGTTAACGAGATACTTCAGGTTAGTTTATAATAAACCAGCCTCCATGTTAGCTTCCAAGAAACTAACTATCTTGTATGTATCAAAGCATATTGAGCATGACTCTAACTGGCACAAACTACAACCAATCCACGGATCATTGCCATTGTGTGCCAATCTCGAGCTTATCTCTATGAATCTTGCTTTACAAGCCTATCTCCGATTGGATCATGATTCTACGACCATATTTCCCCAATTGAGTTTTACTCCTTTTAGAAAGATCATCATATCTTCAACCATTGCATACATACCAAACACGTGTCCAGCTTCACAGAGACTTAGACAGCTGACTCACCAATCTTCTTTTGCACCCCTTCAGCAACCTCAACGGGCTTTGACAACAATGTCCATTTTACGAGATTTAACATAATTGTCAAGATAGTCTTTTATCAATTTCTTAAGCAAGCATGTAGTTTCGACTTCATGATAGTCAAACCAAAACACAATCGGACTCGGATAGAACTGTGACCATCGTCGAAGAATTCACTGCTACCGTCGTAACAATGCATAAAGTCACAAATTTTGTCTTATGCATATCCCTTTACCAATCTTGCTCGAAAAACGTACACCAACGTTCGAAATCTGATAATCCGTCCTCACACAAAGACCCAATCACACCCGGCCATAATCTGAAACCTTCGGTAACTTCCTCAAGCTCCAAAAAATTCAAGACTCTGTTGTTTTTATAACTTGACGGAAACTATATCGTTGCTGAAAAAATTTCTCAATAGAAATTTCTACCTTCATCTCTATAGGCTCTGTTACTATTGAAATCAATTTCAATAACTATAACAGATGAGCAAACCCCCAAATATTATCATTGCTATAATGTTGCTCTCTCCAACATAAAGTATCACACTGATCATCGGGAAATCAAATAGCCAATGCATAATAAAAGGTTGATGGAAAAACACGCCGAAATTGTAGCCCACTCGAATTCATGCACCGTGTTTTCTCCAAGTAGTATGTGCTAGCTCCCGTAGACACACCACCATTCACATTGTAGTATTGTATATTTATTCTTTAAACTCTTGAAGTGTCCAAGAGATACCTTTTTAATTCATCACAATGGGTCTTTACCAAAATAAGAACGTATCCGCAAAAAAAATAGACCAACCTGTTTCTCACAAATGTCTTGCACTTCAACTAGCTCCGATCGACTTCAAATGGTGTATAACAAAAACAACTCTTCGACTGAACGTCATCGAAAAGAATCAAAAGATCACAAACTATCTAGCTTCTCAATCGGAAACAGTACGAGAGAAACTCTAGAAAACATTGTTCAACCCGACATAATGTCAAACTTCAACACAGATAAACAAACCCTAACAAACTGTGTCGACAAACTGCTTCTTATACAATAATAAGAATCCATAGCTACACCAGAAACAATATCACATCTCATCCAATGATCCATGTCCTGCAACTTATTTATATCCACATGCTTCAAATACTAAGACTGAAAATCAAACTCTTCACTTCTGGAACATATCAAATCCTGACCAACGGTTAATACTTCCAAAACGAAAACTACTCCGAGATTGATAACCAAATTATTGTTTCCTTGGTTTGGAACAATAATGATACTTTGACATGCTAATATTCCATCTTTACTTCCACAAACATACAAATCAATATTTGTATACCAACTACAATATTCTTGCCTTCTTGTGTCTTGCCAAGCAAACACCGATTAATTGAAAACCAATCTACGCAGGTCTTTCAAACAGTTCCAAAAATAGTATGAAGTATAGAGAATAAATAAACTTACTTGAAGCCATGCATAGGGTTTACGCTCCAATAAGTATCAATGTCAAATCTCCAATATATAACACCATAAACATCAAGACCATAAATCTTGACCATGTCGAATGCAGATCATCTAATATAATCAAATTCCTTTAGAAGTACACTTTATTTTACTTTGTTCCCAAAACTGATGAAATCAAATCCTAGACATCCTTGATAACATCAAACTCTGCATCTTCGGAAGCTGTAACATCAAATCCTCATATACTTGATGAAACCTAATCCTTCGTCTTCAAAATTTTCTTCCAACCAGAAAATCCAAAACTTTCTCTTCAAATCTTCTACGCAATCTATAACTCTGATACCAATTGTTGGGACAATTGGATTGCTCTGATACCAATTGTTTGGGAAATTGGTATCTAACCTAAAGTTCTGATACCACTTTTTGAGGAAATTGGTATCTAACCTAATTCTCTGATACCAATTGTTGGGGTTCAAAGCCATCTACGTGCTAATCTTGCGGAAACATATTAGCTAACAAGAAACACTTGATCTCTCGGATTGCTCCATTCTAGGATAAGAAGAAGAGAAAGAAAACCACATAGATGCAAGGCATAAACAAAGCAACAAGAAGTAAAGTACTCACGGATTTAACGTGGTTCAACAATATGCATAATGTGTGTAATATTTTCTACATCCACCAAACGGCTACGACCTCTTTATTCATTATAGAATCACCACTGAGAATTACACAACTGATTGACTTAATCAATCCATCGACTCACCACAACGTGACCGAACATAAGAACTCTCACAAGCACCCTATAAGATCTAAAGTAGAAACTTCACCCATACGAGATAACGTTTACCACATTATCTACCACAACGAGACGATTTTCTCTGCACACCGTGATATAGATTATCATGGACGCCTTTATCTCAACACAAATAATCTAATCCAGCACCACCAAGATGATTTTCTCCTCAACAAGATGTCTTACCAACATCTCCATACGAATACTCCATAACGACATACCTTCCAACATCGATAAGTATCCCATAAACACCATAATGTTGTACTCCTTCCACCATTAGGTCTCTCACATAACCACCTCAATAGGTGGGATGAATCCCTCACATTTCTACGAGATTTACATTGAGGATTGCATGACTAAAACACTTAGCCTAGAGCTCCTTATATAGGAGTCACAAACTTAGTTCCCAAGTCTTGGCCTCGTTGGATTAGGAAACTGACTCATACTAGGAAACCATGATCAATTTAGGTATCCCATCTTAATATGGCAATTAACTCAAACTAAGAATTCAACCTAAACTAGGAAACCCACGTTTCCTTACAGAAAATCCCTTACTCGTTCCATGAAACAGTGGATCTTCCTGGCTTGCTTTTGAATGGAGCTCTTCACTGGTTAGGCATTGACACCACCAAAAACAGCCAATGCATTGTTAGTTTTGATTTTAATAATGAGAGACTCACCGATGTGTCTATTCCGGAAGAAACTATGAAGCAGGATAAACATGTGGGAGTATTGACAGGTTTCCTTTGTTTAATTAGCACTGGCAAATATCATACTGATGTGTGGGTAATGCTGGATTATGGAGTGAAAGAATCATGGACCAAGCAATTTACCTTTATAAAGAAGTCTCATAAGCATGAGTTTAAACCGCTATGGATTCAAAATGGTGAGGTTCTAATGGCTGATAACAAACCTTTTGTTTTATACAGTCCCAAGGGTTTCAGATTTGAAGATGTGTTAGTTTTTTCTTCTGAGATGAAGAAAATTTATATCGCGAGTTATTTTTATTACGTGAAGAGCTTGGTACCACTTAACTCTGGGACTTATGCGGAGAAGAGCCAGGATAGTCAAGGGAGACATGCATGAAGAAGCCAATGCTGGTACGGTACAGGTAAAAGTATACATATGTTTATGCTACAACTATTTAACTTATTCAACTTATTAATGCATTTCCGATTTAATTGGTAAAAAGAAGTTTGGATTGAACTGAACTTTGAACTACAATTATAATGCTTTTTCTGTTTTATCTCTTTTGTTTTATCTCTTTTCAATCTATTTTTAGTCCATTTCCAATCCTTGTTATGCAATTTGCAGTCTTATCTTATGCACTTTAGGCTATGGTTTTCCTACTTAAAATCTTGACTCAAAAGAACAATTAGACTTATCCTGATGCCAAACATGATACCAATCTCTCTCGTAGTTATAGATTGGTACCAGTAGGCAATAGATATTCCCGCTCTTAAATAAATTGAATAAACATGATGTCATTAATTTTTCTTGTCGGGTGCCGGTAAATTGGGAAGACTCAGTTTCATTTTTTTAACATTAGAAATAGACTTTGATTAGTGGTTTCTATAGGTTATTGATGGATTGTTAATTCCTACGGGACTACTATTATACCCTTCTAATTCAAGTAACAGTTTCAAAACTCTTTATATGCAGATACATAGTTCTATTTTAATACTACGAGAAATAATAATCTGAAAAAAGAGACTAAGAAATCTGTACAGGAGCAGAGCGGATGCAATGGCAGGTACTAGTAGTAGAAGCAACAATGATGGTGATACTGCAATGGCAATATGCAAATCTATTCTAGGTGCTTTCTTCGGTTTATGCGGCTTAATGCTCTTATCCTTAGTTCTTCGCCCGTCTAATCCTGAATGCTATATAGAGAAACTTTACATTCCTCCTCTCGACAAAGCCTCATCATCAAATGATTCCCAAATCATCAATTCCACATCCATAGATTTCGATCTTACATTTTCGAATTCTGATGATGTCGCCAAGTTTTTCTATGTTGATACCATTAACATGACGTTTTATTACTGCGGGAATAACCTAAGTTTGGCCATTGCAAATATGTCTCTACCTAAGTTTAATCTTGCACATAAAGGTGCTGCTCATCGTGTCGAGACAATTGAGGCTTTTGGGGTACCTTGAAAGGGTGCTAAATTGCTTGTTGCAAACGGAAGTATATCAGAATTTAGAGTGGAGGTAGATACAAAATTCAGGTACACATATTGGTATTGGATTTCAGAGAAGTTTCTCCGATCAAAGATAAAGCAATTGAGATTAGCAGCTAACATAAGTGTCAATGATCAAGGGTTGTCTGTGAAAGATAAGTTGGAGCTTTCAAACGCTTACATGCTTGTTAGTGACTGTATTTTTACTGCTATTGTTTCATTATTGGTTTTTGTTTCAACTATTTATTTTCTATAAACTTATAGTTGCTGCTTCATAAGAAGAAGAAGAAAAACCGAAAAATATCTCCCAATTAATTTTTTCAGTTTTCTTTATTTATTGATAATTAGAGAAGACAAAAAATCGAAAAATATCTCCCAATGTAGTTAATCTTAGCCGAGATGACCGAGAAGCTGATACTGCTGATATTTCACCGGTATTTGCTGATATTTCACAGATATTTGCCAAAATATAGTGTTTCAGTCCCAGCCGATATTCCTGTTATGATAAACATCCGGGATTCCCTTCTTCCATATAGTATGACTTAAAGGCAGCGTTCTAAATAAGCAGCCGTTGACACGAGGGTCAATGATTCGAATTGTCGTTGGATCCATTGACATGGATCCAGAAATACAGTGAGGAGTCAGAATTTAATAGACTTCGCGTTGATTTACATTATTGTGTATAATGGCGATGTTCTCACTCACTTTCTATTGCTGTATTCACTTTTCATTTCTCCACATTCTTTTTTTCACAAAAACACAAAGGAGATAAGAAGAAGAACAAGGAAACAATATTTGGGGAGATTGATAGGCACATTTTTGTGTCTTATATAATCTCAATTGTATATATTATTAGTGCTCGATTTTATTTTTGTTATGGCTTTTTATGTCCCTGTAGGTATTTTTGGAGAAATAAGCTTTTGCGGCGAAATTGGCTAAAAATTGGCTTTTGCGCTCGTGGGAGAAAATTACTATACAGACTCTCACTTTGGATAAGGGATAACCTAATTACTAAGGGGTGACCCATTTCCAGGCATCTGCTAAAGGGAGACCTGAACTGGATAGGGGGAGGTCATCTTCAAAATTCAAAACAGAAATTGGCGGGAAAAAAAGACAGCAGTTTTTGAGCAGAGATTTGAGCGACTTAGGAGGAGATTCAATGGGCATATTTGGTACCTACGGACTCTAGAAGACATTACAAGCCCAGTACAATCAATTGGACCCGGAAAATTGGGCTGGAATACCCGTGAGAAGCAAAGAAAGGGAAAACAGAGTACGTGTTCTCTGTTGGGTTTTTAGAACATTTTTGAGAGATTTCTGGAGGACTTTGACGCTGGATTAACATGTACATGGTCCTATTCAAGATTATGGAAGAGTTTGGTAGCTATTTTATAGCCAACAGCACGTGAAAAAGCTCAACAGAAGCGATTATCGTTTCAACTGCATGAGAAGAAGAAAAAGAATAATCGCATATTTAGTCGATATTTATGGATCTGTTGCGCTATATAAGTGTTGGTTTACATCAAAGAAAAGTTTAGAAAGTTTTAGAAACCTTTAGAGGAGTAGAGGAGAGCCGAGAAGAAGCGATTACAGAGAGTTACAGTGCTGCTGCTGCTGCTGTTCGAGGAGGAAGAAGAAGAGGAAGAACAGACCTGCTAAGGCAGACGTTCTTCAACAGTCTTAAAACCAGAAACGAGTGTCGTAGTTCAACAGCGCTAGATATGTATCGTTTATAAACGGCATTACTCATCTTTGTAACAGTGACGCTGTAACGTTTATACAGCGTTGCAAACTTCTCTTTATCACCATATTCATCAATAAAAACACCTATTAAGCAATTTTGAGCAAGTTTTTGATATGAGGAGCTAAACCCCTTAGTCAAGGCGACGGAGGAAGCCATTGGTCCTTATTTATGGTATAATTCTAACTTTATTATTTATTTGCAATATTATTATTTGATTATTTGCATGGAATTGAATTTGAAATATTAGTTTTTATTGAATAGTTGTGAATTATTTTGATGAAGCATGCTGGGTTTTAAAAACTTTTGATGTTTTATACTTTGTGATTACAATTATTACTTCAAAAATCTACAAAAGGCATAATATTAGAATCACTCTAAAAGAAAAATTGCATGAATATTAATTATTAGAATTTATCAAATAATGGGTCAATGGTGGAATCCAAGTCTTGGTGTTTTTCCCTAAAGTTTTTAAACAAATTTATTTGTCTGTTTAAATTTAAATCTAAAAACTGTTTTCTTCACAAGTCTGAAAAGACCCTGTTTACCACTATCTCTACAACTACAATCACTTTTGAAATACCACCAAATTTTTGGCGCCGCCGACGCGGATTTGTGTTTAGGTAGCATTTTTTTTAGATCTATTTTATTTTTATTTTTATTATTATTTTTGTTCTTTTTTACGTTTTTGGGTTTTTTTGTTTCCTTGCAGATTTTTGAAGATTGGAGCGAAAGACAATTTTGCCAAAGCTTGTGGTGATTTACTTAAAGTTTGGGAGCGAAAAGCAAAGCTAAAGGAGCGAAAGAAGAAGATTTTCTTTATTTTGTAAAAGAGAGAAAAAAAGAGAGATTTTTGTTTTATTATTATTATTATTATTATTATTTTTTTTTAGGCTTTCATTTTTGTTTTTGCACTTTATTTTTGGACTCTGGACTGTGAACTTTGGGACTTTATTTTTATTTTATTTTTATACCCTACGGAAGGGTACCCTTAAATACAAACTGTGTGCAGGGAAGGACGGCGATTACGATATCGTCTCGGCCCCTCGGATTCGTACATGACATAGGAGTCGTGGCCCGAGTCGACTTCAACGGTTCATCTCCCGTCTGGTACGGGAGGTAAGTCCAATCGAAACACTCGCGAATCTCCTGCAAGCGGGTTACTGTATTCCTTAAGGTGATAATTGTTTGAGGACGAACCGGACTGTTTTTATATTCCTAGTAAAGGGAAAGGCCTGGCCTAAACAAGATAAGGGTTCGGATTTCATCACCGCTCCCTTCTTGCCCGCCTTAGGAAAACGAAACCTAAAGCGAACCTAAGCCTAAAATTTGGACTAGAAAGAGACCTATAGGGTATCGAGATTAACAGGACAATCATTCGAAAAATATTGGTTACTGTTTTAAGCACACCTCGAAGTTCTTGACGGTTTCTGCGAGTTGAATGCGTGACTGTGCCGCATTGGATCGGTGAGGTTTTGGGTATCAAAGATACACTGAGCTTCCCTCGCCTCGATTCAACTTGCTTTAACTCGGATTGATTCCAGAGGGGTTTTCTTAAATTGTAACGAATTCCCTTTCGAAGGATTAGAAGCTGGTCTAGAAACAATCTAAGTGGATCCATCATGCTTGTTGTTTGCTAGAAATCTTTAGGTTTGCTGTGGTAAAGTCGAGTCAGCCTGCTGTGTGATTGCTAGAACCTTCCTGTTAGGATTTTTATTTCTTTTTGAATTCTTTTTAGTGTATGCCCGATTTTGTTAATAGGGCTTGGAAAAGAGATACTCTAGGTCGATTGATTAGCGAAAAACCTAGTAGTTCTTCTGATTTAAGCAGGGAGCTCGAAAACTCTTCTTTGGAGAGCCTTGTTTTTGGAAACTTCAGTTTTGAGAATTTATCTCTGAGTGATAAAAGTACCCCTAGTACTCCAGTTGTGCCAACGATGGCAACTTTGAAAGATTACATGTTCCCAACTAGGACCAACCGAGTTTCATCCATTAAATTGCCAGCCACTACGACTAATTTTGAGATAAAACCTAGTATTCTTCAGATGATCCCTATATTCTTAGGAAAAGATGATGAGAACCCTTATTTCCATATTAGGGACTTTGAGGAAATCTGTGGGACAATTAGGATAAAGGACCTTACCGATGAAGTCTTGAAACTTAAGATGTTCCCCTTTTCCTTGAGAGATAAAGCCAAGACCTGGATGAACAACCTACCATATGAATCCATTGAAACATGGAAGGAACTTATTGCTGCTTTCTATGTGAAATTCTACCCTAAGCATAAAACTGCAGCTGTTAGGCAGAATATTAGTACTAGTGTGCAACAAGAGGGAGAGTCTCTTTATAGGTTTTTAGAGCGATTCAATGATCTCGTATCTCAGTGTCCTCACCATGGATTTGATAATATGAAACTCGTACAGATTATTTATGATGGTTTAGACTATTCGACCAAAGCTATGGTCGAATCTATGTGCGCTGGTGAGTTCACTAGTAAAAATGTTGATGATGCTTTTACCTTCTTAGGAGCTATCGCTGAAAAATCCCAACAGTGGGAATCTTGTGTTGAACCCCCTAAAAGACTCTTGGTCAATAGAAGTAGCACCAATATGGTAGATACGAGTTTTGCGTCAGATGCTAAGTTTGCTTCTTTGTCCAGAAGGTTAAAAGCTTTGGAAATGGGCCAGTCTAAAAATAGGTCCCTTGTTGAACCTAATAGAGCCTCTCAAGTCTATATTTGTGGAATAGAGCCCGATAACTCATTTTGGGAAGGTAAGTTTAGTGAAGAACAAGCCCATGCTGTCTATAACAATGCTAGGTTTGAAAACCGTCAGAAGTTTGACCCCTACTCAGAGACCTACAACCCTTGTTGGAGAAACCATCCTAATTTCTCTTGGTCTAAGGGCCAGAATCAAGGCCAGTCTAGTAATTCTCAGCCTCCCCGAGGTTTTGGTTATACTAAGAACTCTTCAGGTCAGACCCAGAACCCATCTGAGAATAGAATAGCTAGCTTAGAGGAAACCCTTAGTATATTAAGGAAGAGCCAGGAGATGTTATCACAAAGCCAGGAAATGTTAGTAAAAAGCCAGGGTAATTTTCAAGAGGAAACCAAACAGAATTTTAAGAATAGTGCCCAGTCATTTGCTAAATTAGAGCTTCAAGTCGGCCAAATAGCTAAGTTTATCAATGAGAGAGAATGAGGAGAGAAATCGTACAATCATGTGAATGCTGTCACAACCCTGAGGAGTGGAAAGAAGGTTGACAACAAGGTTGCCATGCCTGATAGTGAACATGTTGTAGTTCACCCTGCTGAGCCAGAAAATGAGGAGACTGATAGAGTCTCCAAAGAGACCAATGAGGGTCCTGTTGAGCCCGACTTTGTTCCCAGAGCCCCATTCCCACAGATGCTAGTTCCGACTAAGAGGGAATCCAACTTTAATGATATATTGGAGGTTTTTAAGCAGGTTAATATCAACCTTCCATTATTAGATGCAATTAGGCAGATTCCCTCTTATGCCAAGTTCCTTAAGGACTTGTGTACGCGAAAGCGTAAGCTCAGTGTCCAGAAGAAAGCCTTCATAGCTAGTCATGTGAGTTCTATTATTCAGAATACCACTACTCCTAAGTATAAATACCAAGGGTCCCCTACCATTGCTTGTACAATAGGTAAGTACCGTGTTGAGAAAGCTTTGCTTGACTTAGTAGCCAGTGTGAATTTACTTCCATATCATGTGTACATTAAGCTAGGACTTGGTGAGATGAAACCTACCAAGATGACACTTCAATTAGCTGATAGGTCCGTTAAAATTCCTCGTGGTGTGATCGAGGATGTTCTCATAGAGGTTGACAAGTTTATTTATCCAGTGGATTTTGTTATCCTAGATACCCAACCTGTCCCTGACCCAGAGAACCAAATATCAGTGATTTTAGGTCGCCCGTTTTTAGCTACATCCAATGCGATCATTAACTGTCAAAATGGTATTATGAATTTGTCTTTTGGTAATATGACTATTGAGCTGAACATTTTTAATATTTGTAAGCTACCCTCTGAACTAGATGACTCGAATATAGAAGAGGTGAACATGATAGGAACATTAGTCGAGGAGTCATTACCAAACACTTTGTTAGAAGATCCATTAGAGAAATGCCTAGCTCACTTTGGGATTGATTTTGATGATAATAATGTGATTAATGAGGTGAATGCTTTGTTAGATTCAACCCCTTTGTTAGATACTAGTAATGGATGCAAACCTAAGTTCGAACCACTACCAGTTTCTAAGTCTACCCTAGTTCCTTCTTTAGAAGAGCCTCCTAAGTTGGACCTAAAACCATTGCCAGATACCCTGAAGTATGTGTTTTTAGGCCCGTCTGAGACTTTACCTGTGATTGTTTCTTCCGAATTAGATAGAGATCAGGAAAGTAGGCTAGTAACCGTCCTTCAAAACAACAAGGAAGCTTTAGGGTGGACCATAGCAGACATTAAGGGTATAAGTCCTACTGTTTGTATGCATCAGATCTATTTAGAGGAAGACACCAAACCTTCTAGGGAGATGCAACGTAGACTAAACCCCAATATGAAAGAAGTAGTTCGAACTGAGGTTCTTAAGCTATTAGATGCAGGCATTATGTACCCTATTTCAGACAGTAAGTGGGTCAGCCCCGTTCAGGTTGTTCCCAAGAAATCCGGTATTACTGTAGTGCAGAATGGGAATAATGAGTTAATCCCAACCCGGGTGACCATGGGATGTCGTGTCTGTATTGACTATATAAAATTGAACAAGGTCACTAGGAAGGACCACTTTCCCCTTCCCTTCATCGACCAGATGCTAGAGAGATTAGCTGGACATAGTCACTACTGCTTTTTAGATGGCTACTCTGGATATAATCAGATCGTTATTGCCCCAGAAGACCAGGAGAAAACCACTTTACCTGTCCCTTTGGTACCTTTGCGTATAGACGCATGCCTTTCGGGCTATGTAATGCCCCTGCGACTTTTCAGCGTTGCATGATGAGCATATTTTCTGACATGGTAGAACGGTTTTTGGAGGTCTTTATGGATGATTTTTCAGTGTTTGGTTCGTCTTTCGATGAGTGCTTGCATCATTTGTCATTAGTTTTGACTAGGTGTAAGGAAAAGAATTTAGTGCTTAATTGGGAGAAATGTGACTTTATGGTTCGTTCAGGAATTGTTCTAGGGCATATCGTATCTTCAAAGGGTATAGAGGTGGATAAAGCCAAAGTTGACCTTATTAAAACTTTACCGGTCCCAAAAAACGTAAGAGATATTAGGTCATTCTTAGGGCATGCTGGTTTTTATCGTCGTTTCATTAAGGATTTTAGCTTGATGTCTAGACCTCTTTGCAATTTGCTTGCAAAAGATGTTAAGTTTGTCTTTGATGATGCTTGTTTAGAGGCTTTTGAGAAGCTTAAGTCATTACTCACTACCGCCCCCATAGTCCAGGCACCCAACTGGAACCTACCCTTTGAGATCATGTGTGATGCTTCAGATTATGCTATTGGTGTTGTGCTAGGTCAGCGAGAAAATAAGTTACTTCATGTGATTTACTATGCTAGCAAAACTCTGAATGATGCCCAGTTGAACTATACCACTACCGAGAAGGAACTATTAGCCATTGTGTTTGCCTTAGACAAGTTTAGACCCTATCTCTTAGGTTCTAAGATCATCATATATACTGATCATGCTGCTTTAAAATATCTTTTGTCTAAGAAGGATACTAAACCTAGATTGATTAGGTGGATTCTGTTGTTGCAAGAGTTTTCTCCAGACATTAGAGACAAAAAGGGTGCCGAAAATGTTGTAGCAGATCACTTGTCTAGGCTAGTTGTTAGTTCCCCAGATGATTCCCTTCCTATAAGGGATAGCTTTCCTGATGAACAATTGTTCTTTGTTACCCAATTACCTTGGTATGCGAATATAGTGAACTATCTTGTTACTGGTCGAATGCCCCAACATTGGGGTAAACAAGATCGTTCTAGATTTTTAGCTGAGGTTAAGCACTTCTTTTGGGATGATCCTTATTTGTTTAAGTATTGTCCAGACCAGATTATTAGGAGATGTATACCTGAGAGTGACCAGTCCAGTATTATTTCCTTTTGTCATGATCATGCTTGTGGGGGTCACTTTAGTGCTAAGAAAACTGCTGCTAAGATATTGCAGTGTGGATTCTATTGGCCTTCGTTGTTTAAAGACTCCCACAGTTACTGCGTTACTTGTGAACGATGCCAGAAATTAGGAACCATTTCCCGTAGGAACATGATGCCCTTGAACCCTATTTTAATTGTTGAGGTCTTTGATGTGTGGGGTATTGACTTTATGGGTCCGTTTCCTAATTCTTTTGGTAACCTATACATCCTTGTCGCCGTAGACTATGTCTCTAAGTGGATTGAGGCGGTTGCGTGTAAAACCAATGACCATAGGGTTGTGATTGAGTTCTTGAAAAATAATATACTTACACGTTTTGGTACACCGCGAGCTATAATTAGTGATGGAGGGTCGCACTTTTGTAATGGGACTTTTAGGCTTCTGATGAAGAAATATGGTATTACACATAAGGTAGCTACCCCGTATCATCCACAGACTAGTGGTCAGGTAGAGGTTTCCAATAGGGAGATAAAACGTATATTAGAGAAAACAGTTAATCCTAATCGGAAAGACTGGTCGTCTAGGCTTACTGATGCCTTATGGGCTTACCGTACTGCGTTTAAGACCCCCATTGGAATGTCGCCTTATCGGCTTGTTTATGGCAAGGCATGTCACTTACCTGTTGAGTTAGAACACAGAGCTTATTGGGCTGTTAAGCAGCTAAATTTTTCACTTGACAAGGCAGGAGCCCATAGGAAACTCCAGCTCAATGAGTTGGACGAGATTCGTATAGATGCTTACGATAGTGCGAAGGAGTATAAGAACAAAATGAAACTTGTGCATGATAGAAACATATTACGGAAGTCATTTTCTCCAGGTCAAAAAGTTCTTCTGTATGACACTCGTTTGCATCTATTCCCCGGGAAACTGCGCTCTCGGTGGACCGGTCCTTTGTGGTCCGTACTGTTTTTCCTCATGGAGCTGTTGAGATCGAGACACTGGATGGTAGTAGTTCTTCGAAGGTTAACGGTCAGCGATTGAAGCCCTTTTTAGAGCCTTTTCCTACAGGTGATGTTGAGGAGGTCCCTCTGGAGGACCCTGTTTACCCTTGATTGACCATCGAGGCGATTTGTATGTTGTATAATTTTTGTATTCAGTTTTTGGTTTCACTTCACTCAGGTACTATCTTTCCGAACTCTCTCTTTACTATTTCCTCATGTTACTTATATTTTGGTACTGTTCTTTCATGCGAAACATTGAGGACAATGTTAGATTTAAGTTTGGGGGTGGGGAAGAAACTTTTTTTTAGCTTTTAGTTGCAATAAATAAACTCCAGAGCCTAGAAATTTATGCCTATTAGGATTGCACTAACTAATCTAAGTGGATGGAAGCATTTTGGTTGTAGGAGTTGAGGAACCAATCTGATTAGATGGAAACATCTAAAGAGTCTATTCATAAAAGCACAGAGCTCAGGTGTTAGAAATAACATGATAGTTTCACCATATCTCGTTGAGTCCTTTTCACTTCTATTTTTATTTTTTTTTTTAAACTATGTTTCTCTAAGTGATAGGTGGGGCCACGATTCAAGTTGTTACCAATGCTAGGGTGAATTAGAGTGATTGAGATACCATGAAAAAAAATTGAAAAAAAAAAAAGAAAAAAAAAGAAAAAAAAAAAAAAAAAAAAAAAAAAAAGAGAAAAGAAAGAGAAATTGAGACCAGACCATTAGACCAAACGGAATAAAACTAAATAAAGTCGACCACTGGAACCCTTGTATATGCCAGCTGTGTTGACCTAGAGTTAGGATATCGAGCACTGGTACCCTTGTATATGCCAGTGTGTTGATATTAGTCAGACTAGTATCTCAATCTATTAGGATATGTTCATTTTGGCGGAGGCCTTCAGACAGATATGGGAAACGCCGTTCACTTAGTAAACATCAAAACCATATATGTTTTTCTATATCCATCTTCTTGATCTATCCGTGTGATTAGTTTTGACTCCGAATATGATGTCCATAGTGCAACTATCTGAGTAGAGCTCTGTCACTTTATATGAATTTTAGTATGCTTGAGTGCAAACTCGTGTACATCAATTGGAATTTCGCATCAGGGTACTTCTTCCTGTAGTCAATAAGTATGCCAACCAAGGAGATTCTTTAGTGCCTTCCAAGGTTCTACGTAGATAGCTAAGGTCTGGAGTACAGGTTTTGTGAGTATATCTCTGGTAAGCCCTCCCGAGACTATAACTCGGCCACTAGGGCCACCTAGGGGTTTAAAGGCTTATTGCATACGCTAAATGCAATCGATGATGCCTGCGAAAGTGAGTTAGGATTTTATTTTCTATTTGATTTGCTCGAGGACTAACAAATAATAAGTTTGGGGGTATTTGATAGGCACAGTTTTGTGTCTTATATAATCTCAATTGTATATATTATTAGTGCTCGATTTTATATTTATTATGGCTTTTTATGTCCCTGTAGGTATTTTTGGAGAAATAAGCTTTTGCGGCGAAATTGGTTAAAAAGTGGCTTTTGCGCTCGTGGGAGAAAATTACTATACAGACTCTCACTTTGGATAAGGGGTAACCTAATTACTAAGGGGTGACCCATTTCCAGGCATCTGCTAAAGGGAGACCGGAACTGGATTGGGGGAGGTCATCTTCAAAATTCAAAACAGAAATTGGCGGGAAAAAAAGACAGCAGTTTTTGAGCAGAGTTTGAGCGACTTAGGAGGAGATTCAATGGGCATATTTGGTACCTACGGACTCTAGAAGACATTGCAAGCCCAGTACAATCAATTGGACCCGGAAAATTGGGCTGGAATACCCGTGAGAAGCAAAGAAAGGGAAAACAGAGTACGTGTTCTCTGTTGGGTTTTTAGAATATTTTTGAGAGATTTCTAGAGGACTTTGATGCTGTATTAACATGTACATGGTCCTATTCAAGATTATGGAAGAGTTTGGTAGCTATTTTATAGCCAACAGCACGTGAAAAAGCTCAACAGAAGCGATTATCGTTTCAACTGCATGAGAAGAAGAAAAAGAATAATCGCATATTTAGTCGAGATTTATGGATCTGTTGGGCTATATAAGTGTTGGTTTACATCAAAGAAAAGTTTAGAAAGTTTTAGAAACCTTTAGGGGAGTAGAGGAGAGCCGAGGAGAAGCGATTACAGAGAGTTACAGTGCTGCTGCTGCTGCTGTTCGAGGAGGAAGAAGAAGAGGAAGAACATACCTGCTAAGGCAGACGTTCTTCAACAGTCTTAAAACCAGAAACGAGTGTCGTAGTTCAATAACGCTAGATATGTATCGTTTATAAACGACATTACTCTTCTTTGTAACAGTGACGCTGTAACGTTTATACAGCGTTGCAAACTTCTCTTTATCACCATATTCATCAATAAAAACACCTATTAAGCATTTTTGAGCAAGTTTTTGATATGAGGAGCTAAACCCCTTATCCAAGGCGACGGAGGAAGCCATTGGTCCTTATTTATGGTATAATTCTAACTTTATTATTTATTTGCAATATTATTATTTGATTATTTGCATGGAATTGAATTTGAAATATTAGTTTTTATTGAAAAGTTGTGAATTATTTTGATGAAGCATGTTGGGTTTTAAAAACTTTTGATGTTTTATACTTTGTGATTACAATTATTACTTCAAAAATCTACAAAACGCATAATATTAGAATCACTCTAAAAGAAAAATTGCATGAATATTAATTATTAGAATTTATCAAATAATGGGTCAATGGTGGAATCCAAGTCTTGGTGTTTTTCCCTAAAGTTTTTAAACAAATTTATTTGCCTGTTTAAATTTAAATCTAAAAACTGTTTTCTTCACAAGTCTGAAAAGACCCTGTTTACCACTATCTTTATAACTACAATCAATTTTGATAAACCATCAGTGATGATTAATGGCAACTGAAAGATGAAACTTATCTTATATAAAGACAACTCTCTTTATTGATGTTTATAAAATCTCTCAAAACTAAACACAATCTCTAGTCTTGCTCGTATGATCAACCACAACTTTGGTGATCATATATATATAGAACTATGAATTCCTTTTCCTAGTCCTATTACCTTATTACATGTCTTACCTTTTCTTATAACTAGATGACTTCTAATTCCCTTAGGATTACATCAATTTCCTAATCTTGTCCTAACCAGCTTGTTAGTGACTTCTATGTTGAAGTTAATCCAACATTCTCCCCGTTGAGCTTCAACCTTACCCGTGACATATCTTGTACTCCAATCAGTTGTCTCATTTCTTCAAACTTGATCCGAGCTAATGCCTTTGTCAATATATCTGCTTTATGCTCAGTTCCAGGTATGTGTTCTACGTTAATGGCCTCCTTCTCGATGCATTCTCGTATGAAATGATACCTTTTGTGAATGTGTTTCGTCTTCCCATGAAACACTGGATTTTTAGTGAGTGCAATTGCAGACTTATTATCAATATTGATGAGAACTTTTTCAGGTTCTCTTCCTTTGATTTCACCCAACAGTTTTTGAAGCCATATTGATTGTTTAGATGCTTCTATTGCGGCCATGAACTCATCTTCGCATGATGACAGAGCTACTGTGTCTTGCTTCTGTGAACATCATATAATAGGTGCTTCTCCTAGATAAAATATATGACCAGTTGTACCTTTTCCATCATCTTGGTCAATATTATGACTGCTGTCACTATACCCAACAATTCCTTTTGATCCTCCTCGACCATACTTCAATCCAAAACTGATTGTTCCTCTTAGATATCTTAATATCTGCTTTATTACATCACCATGAGACTTGCGTGGACTATGCATATAACGGATTGCTACTCCCAAAGAGAAAGCCAAATCTGTTCTTGTGTGTAATAAGTATCTAAGGCATCCAACATTTCTTCTATAACTCGTTGGATCAATCTCAGCTTCTTCTTGTGCCTTTGAAACTTTAAGTCCAAACTCCATTGGTATCTTAGTTGGATTACAAGTTTCAAGTCCTGCTTCTTTCAGAATTCTCCTTTCATAAGCTTCTTGTTTAATCTGAATCCATCTACTCCTTGATGGACTTCAATGCTAAGGTAATAAGTGAGTTTTCCGAGGTCTGACATCTCAAACTTTGATGACATTTCTCTCTTGAACTCATTGATCACCTTAAGGGAGTTGCCAGTAAAAAATAGATCATCTACATAGACTGCAATCACAAGAAGCGTTCCCTTTTCTTCTCTTCTGTATACTGATGTTTCTTTAGAGCACTTAACAAATCAGATTTCTCTTAAGATTTGATCTAACTTTGTATTCCAGGCTCGAGAAGCTTGTCTTAGACCATATAGAGCTTTTGATAACTTGTAAACCTTATGCTCTTGTCTTTTTACTTCAAAACCTTCTAAATGTTCAACATACACATCTTCTCGCAATTCACCATGTAAGAGTGCTGTCTTAACGTCCAAGTGGTGAATTTCCCATGAGTTTGATGCTTCTTCTGCTATTAAGAGACGAATTGTCTCTAGTCTAGCAACTGGTGCGAAAACTTGATCAAAGTCTATGCCTGATTCTTGAACGTATCCCTTAGCTACAAGTCTTGCCTTATATTTGTTGACAATACCATCAGCATTCCGTTTTATTTTGAAGATCCACTTAAGACCAATCACTTTTACCCCACCTGGCTTATCAACTAGAAACCAAGTCTCGTTTCTGTTGATTGAAATAATTTCTTCTCTACATGCTTGTGTCCATTTAGTCGAGACCTTTGCTTCCTGAAAATTCCTTGGTTCATCATTAACAGAAGTAGCATAATCTCACATTCTTCTGCAGCTTGAAGAACAAAATCCTCCAGATACTGTGGCTTTTGTATCTGTCTTGTTGATTTTCGCAGTGGAATGGGTCGAATTATTTCATCGATCTCTTCTTCTTCTTCTACTTCTTCGTTATTCTCAGTGTTTTCATTATTATCTTCTTCTTCTTGATTAACATCATTGTTTCCATTGGTATTGATGATTATGGGTCCTTCGCCTTCATCAATTACTTGACCCCATCTCATGTGAAACATTCCTGGATCCCTACTTGGTCCATCATTAGTTTCTTTCCAGTTCCAGTTTGCTTTTTCAACGAAAACCACATCTCGACTCACTATCACTTTTTTCGTTGTTGGATTGAATAATCTGTAAGCTTTGGATCCAGGCTCAATTCCTAGATTCACAAGAGTCTGAGATCGATCATCCAGTTTCTTAAGAGTTGCAGAATCAACTTAACTTTTGCGTATGCTTTGCAACCAAACACTCTTAAATGATCTATGTTTGGTTTTCTATTTCGCAAACTTTCATATGAAGTCATGTCTTTCAGAGCTTTCGTAAGTATCCTGTTTATTAGGTATGTGGAGTGTCGTACAGCTTCTCCCCATAGATAATTAGGTACCTGCATAGCCTTTAAAGAACTTCTTTTCATCTCCATTAGAGTCCTGTTTCTCCTCTCCACCACTCCGTTTTGTTGTGGTAGCCCTCGAACCATCTTGTTCTGAGACATAGTTTTTAAGGTTCTGAAACTTATGTGTCCTAACCTTGCTTGCCACTTCCATATCTGATCTTCCAGTCTATATTCAGACACAATGGCCTTCCAATCATGAGACTTATCTTATAGAGTCTATTCTGTGAGCGTGAGACTCTAACTAAAAGTCTTCCACTTGGGTCATGAACTGTTAGATAATCTTGTCGCATTCTAACATCACATCCAACTTCTGTAGCTTGTCCTAAACTTAGAATGTTGCTTTGTAAGTTTGGGATGAAGTATATGTTTGTGACAAGATTCTGTTCTCCGGTCTTGCTCTGAAATAGAATTGATCCTTTCCCTTCAATTTCTACAGAAGATCAATCCCCAAACTTCACTTGTCCTTTGATTTTCTCATTGAGTTCAGAAAAGTAGTGTCTCTTACCAATCATGTGATTGCTCGCTCCATTATCTAAATACCAGATTCCTTCTTCTCTATCATTTGATTCGTAGTTCTTTGGTATTAGTTTCCCTTCGTTTAAGAATACAACTTCGTGCATGAAAAGAGCTTTATCTGCTTCCCTTGTTTCATTCTTGTTTGCTTCTTCCATCTTTTGTATTCTTTCAGGGCATATACAGAGGAGAAGTGTCCTGGTTTATCACATCTGTAACAAATAATGTTTAATCTATCCTTCTTTTCTTTCCCTTGGTTTTGATCATTCTGACTTGTTGTTCTATCTTGTGAGTTAAACCTTCCTCCCCTTCCCCGGCCTCTGTTTACTCTACCACCTCTTCCACGACCTCTTCCTCTTGTCGCAGAGTTTTGTTGGTAAGAGTTTGTGTACAAGAGTTTTCCTTGAGTTTCTCCATTGTTTTCTTCATCAAGGATTATCTCTTCATATGCTTTCAATCTTCCAATTATATCTTCATAGCTAGTCTTCTTTATATCTAAGACTTGTTCGAGAGAAGCTATGATATGAATATACTTGGATCTTGGTAAACTATTGAGAAACTTCTTTACCAGTTTATATTCATCAATGAATTGTCCAAGTGACGCAGCTTTTGAGGCTATCTTTGATAGCTTTCCTGCAAAGCTATCAATAGTATCAGTGTCTTTCATCTTCACTCTTTCAAATTTATACATTAAGGTTTGCAGACAGGCTTCTTTAACTCGATCAGCTCCGAGGTTACGTGCCTTTATTGCATCCCAAATTTTCTTTGAAGTTTCCTGTTCACCAACTTGTAGAACAAGACATTCTGGTATTGCTTGAAAGAGTAATCCAATGGAAACATTGTTTTTGTCTGGGTCCAATGTAACATGATCAATTGTTTCCCAAACTTTGTACATTTTCATCAGTACCTTCATTCTCATGGCCCATACTGTGTAGTTTGTGGCGTTGAGGATTGGAACTTGTATTGATGGTGGCGTGAACTATTTTGCACCCACAATGGTGGTTTCGTTTTCCATGGTTCAGAAACAAGCTCTGATACCAATTAATGGCAACTTCAAGATGAAACTTAGCTTATATAAAGACAACTCTCTTTATTGATGTTTAGAAAATCTCTCAAAACTAAACACAAGCTCTAATCTTGCTCGTATGATCAACCACAACTTTGGTGATCATATATATATAGAACTATGAATTCCTTTTCCTAGTCCTATTACCTTATTACATGTCTTACCTTTTCTTAGAACTAGATGACTTCTAATTCCCTTAGGATTACATCAATTTTCTAATCTTGTCTTAACCAGCTTGTTAGTGACTTCAATGTTGAAATTAATCCAACAATGATGATGGTGAGTGTGGTTGTGGTACCGCTGTATTGTGTTGTTTGTTATGTTGTTGCTGTCTTTTGATTCCATTAACATTGGTGCTGGTGATTTACGTCGCTGCCAACTCCGTACACCCTACCAGATCCGTAATGCATATTCAAAACTTATACATTCCTGCCCTCGACATAGCCTCAAACGATACCAAAATCATCAACACCACCACCGTATCATTCCGTCTAATTTCCTGGAACTTTAGTCCGAGGGAGCTCTACTTGGATGCCGTTAACATGACGTACTACTACGGTAACAACGACACTGTTATAGGATTTCAGTCCGTTTCTAGATTTGATATTGGGGAGAAAGGAGGTTTTGTTATCCGTGATGAGATGATACGGACTTCAGGGATATCTTGGGAGGAAGCAAGAGTGGTTGTTTCAAATGGGAGTTTAGCGAGGTTTCGAGTGAGATTAGATACAAAATTTAGGGCTTCAAATGATTATTTTTGTAAATGGCTAAATCACGGTTCTTGTTTACCACCGACGAAAAGATTCATTCTGAAATTAGGAGCTAAACTAAATGTCAATTATCATGGAAAGACTCCTAAGAACGTTGTTGAGCTATCATCCAAACCTGCCAACTTTATAATGCAATCATCCATAGCGGCGACCGTTCACGTTATGGATTCTGTTCGTGCGAGTCTTGTGGCATCACTGCTTCTTGTTCTACTACCTACTTTGCTTTAGTTTGTAGGACATTATTGTAATAATTAGTGGTTTTAATTAAGCTATTTCCTTTGCTTTAAGATTTTCTCTTGTTAGATCTCCGATGGACGAGTATATTATCTTTGATTCAATGAATGATGCAGTAAAATGTATGCTCCGGCAATTAAGACACCTAATATAAAACTGAGGAGTAAAAAAGGGGAATTCTACTGTTTCAGAAGAACAAGAAAAAGTGGAGTTATCATAATGACGATTTCTTAAACAATTATATGCACAACTCCCTTGGTTTAACATATCTATAAAACTACACCCACAATTGGAGTTGTGTTCACATACCAATAAATATTTACACGAAGTGCGGATCATCACAAGCCCCAATATCTGTAGTAATCGCAAAAGGAAAGACCTGCATTTCAAAAGTCTTTGCGTTGGATTTCTTTTTCTTCGAAACGAATATCAAGATTACTTTCACATCCATAAGCTTACCTTCTAGGGTAAGTAGCATGAGGAAACTAAAAAAAAACTCATTTATAAAACAAGAATAGTGATGCTTTTTGTATATATTGCCGAAACAATTGCACTCACTTCTTGGTGCCTGACTCCGTTCCCTTGTCCGGAAAGTGGAAAGCTTAACATATAACCTCCCAAACATGTAGCCTTACATAAAGGTAGGCTAGTTTATATATAAAGAAAAGAACTATGATCCAGAAATTAAGTTACAAAGTATTATGACTTTGATAAGAAATGATTTATTTCTTATTCACGGCCAGCAGCTCAAGCTCAAAAGGTCATGATTCAAAAAAATCAATAAACCGAAGAATAGTAATTTGCTTAATAATTTTCTTGTTATTATTATTGAATGGAAAAGACCTATTTATAGGCTATATTACTTGGAAAATAAGAAAACAATACTACTCCTAAAATACTATTTCAAACAAATATAAACTCTAAATAAAATAATTAAATACTTAAAATATAATGAAATACCTAAATAAATATATTATCTCTAATAATAAATAATCTATGCTTATCCAATGCCTTGTGCCTCCAATGGATTTGTGTGCTCGCTTCGCCCTTCACTTGCTAGCCAGGGTGGCTTCCACAATTTCGAGAGACTTGACCCGTATAAAGGATCATATATGCCAAATATGCCTGAGTGAGGCATCGGGTCAACACCATTGACATGTTCCGTACAACGTGATCTTATCATTACACCCTCCTTAAATGGGACTTTGCCCTCAAAGTCCACTATATATATTGATACCGGCTCCGCATGTGATCTTATCATTCCACCCTCCTTAAATAGGATCTTGCCCTCAAGGTCCAATTTTGAGGTACTCACAATTTGGTTTTCTTCGTCAACAACTGTCGGAGGAACATTAACGGTATCAGAAAAATTAATCTCACTGGATTTTGCCACCTCAATAGTGAAATTATCGGATGTAGTTGCAACAGGTTGTGGCTTCACGACTTTATCTCTTTGATGCTCCTTGAACTCTTGGAATGCAGATTTTCAATAAGCACGACTTTCGTCTAAATCTTGGTGCAAATTAGCTAGTGCTAGCATTGGGTCATCACTTCCGAAGCGCTTCAATAAAGCAAAACAAAAATTCTTCCAAGAACCCGAAATATATTCTTGCATCCACTTGTACCATTTGAACGGACTACCAATAAGGTGATCACTAGCTACTTTCACAAAGTCTTCCGGTGAAATTTCGCGGAACTCAAAAATTAATTAAGCTTGAATCAACCAACCTTCAGGATCTCTACCATCAAATTGTCGACACAACATCTTTTTCCTACTGGCGTGTTGGTACATACAGGATTTAAATGTAACTGGTCGTCTCTGTATATAGTTACCAACGTGTAGCTTAGGATGCATCTGTTGAGACAACAACTGGGCTTGTAGGTAATTGACTTAAGAATATTAACTAATGGGCTGGGCTTGACAGTTGAACTTGGGTGTTGTACTGGTCGTACAAAAGTTGGAGGATGTATGCTAGGGTACTGTTGTCGGTAATGATTACACACGTGTGAGTATGCAATCGTTATTCTTGGCTACCTAGGGTTTAGACTACCAACATCGAAAATTACACAGTTGAGAAATTGATCTTACCTACCAATAACGAATCAAAAACTACTCTGCTGACCACACAAGCCGATGATCTCTTCAATATGAAATTTTGATGATGAACGACTTGATCTTTATATATATATTTTATTTTATTTTATTTTTCTTTTGGGCTACGAGGAAAGATGGTGGTGGTAATGGGTGATGGATGATTTTGGTGATTGATGATGATAGTGGTAGCGGAAGTAGGGATATGAAAGAACTTTCTCTGATACCAATGATAAGAAACAATTTATTTCTTATTCACGGTCAGCAGCTCAAGCTCAAAAGGTCATGATTCAAAGAAATCAATAAACCAAAGGGTAGCAATTTGCTTAATAATTTTCTTGTTATTATTATTGAATGGAAAAGGCTTATTTATAGGCTACATTACTTGGAAAATAAGAAAACAATACTACTCCTAAAATACTATTTCAAACAAATATAAAATCTAAATAAAATAATTAAATACTTAAAATTTAATAAAATACCTAAATAAATATATTATCTCTAATAATAAATAATCTATGCTTATCCAATGTCTTGTGTCTCCATTGGATTTGTGTGCTCGCTTCGCCCTTCACTTGTTAGTCAGGGTGGCTTCCACAATCTTGAAAGACTTGACCCATATAAAAGATCATATATACCAAATATGCCTAAGTGACGCATCGGGTCAACACCATTGACATGTTCCGTATAACGTGATCTTATCAGACTTCAAAATGAGAAAGTTGAGCACCCGTTATTTGTTGATATACACCCGCAAGAATAAGAGTACGCAAGAAAAACTCAATGATATCGCCGTATGTATTAAATCAAGGTCTTGGGAGGTAATAATAACAATAAATACAAAACGCGTCTAAAATAAAAAACAATGAAGATACTAGCTTGGTGGATGATGCATTAACCAACACTACCTGGATTATTTAGTTTTAGTGCAAGAGTTCGAATCTCTTAGAAGATATAGTTTGGACTATTATTTTTAGTGCAGGGTTTTTTTTTTATGTTCAGGATTAAACTCCTTGATCTAATAATGGTGGACTCCCAATTTCATATAACGGGTAGTCTTACCCGGATCCCATGACAACTACCCACAAGTTTGACCTCATAACCCAAGAATTTGAATGGATAATTGATTTCCACTGCATATTCAAGAAATCTTTTCCTCAACAATAATAGCTCTGACGAATCATGATCCATGGAGTTGAATACAATGTGTTTCTCTTTCCGCCTAGCATCGGACCCTTTAAGCATGAGAATAGGTTTATTGTTTCTCCACGATTTAAAAAAATGATAAGAGCTAAAGAAACAATAAAATTTATACATAACGGTGTCCTAATCAAACATAATTTTAAGTTCTAAATATAGGGTTAATATATTTTTTGATAGATTTTTAATAAAATAAAGATTAATGGAGAAGAAGACAAATTAATGTTGATAGTTAAAGTCAAATTTAATTTCCTAATCAGCTTTTCCATACTCAGCTGAGACACGCATAGTGCTGCGATGATGACGGGAATTAAGAAATCTAAAAATACCATATAAAGAGATGGGTTGAGTAATTTCGCGACTTAGCATCGAGGATTTTTTTTGAGTCGTATCACTACGTTCCCGAATGTGAAGCACGAATTAGTATCTAGTATTAAATAAAGTAAAAATTCTTAACATACCGTGTACAGAACGAAAATTAAAGTTACCCCTCACTTCATTCTCTACAGTGAGCCCAAACTTGACTACCTGCTAGGCGGGGCCCACTACTAATGTAAGAGGGTTATTTTAATTTTATTTTTCTTCCGGGTGTGTTTAGAAACAAATTCCAAACTAAAATCTAAAAACCAACCTGAAATCCGATTTGTTTTAATTTTATCTTATTATCACTCCGCCTTATAAATATATAAGGTGGAGATCAAAATCCTAATTATAAAACCCTAATTTTTCTTGCACTGCCCCACCATCTTCATCTATAAAACCCTAATTTTCTTCTTTTAGTCCTCTCTTCTAAGAAGTAGATTTCTGCCTATTAATCTTCATTTTCCTTTTAATTTCGCTAGATCTACTTCACAACTACCTGCACCACCACAATCTTATTCTACTTCTTCTTCAATCACAGTCGTGCGTTGTTCACTATAAGAAGGTATGGTTTAATGCCGTTAGAATTCTTCAAATTGAAATCTAAAAACTCAGAAAATTGAAATTATGTGGGGTTTAGGTTAATTTTGATAGAAATTTTGGAAATTTTAAATTGCTTAATATTGATTTGTGCTTAATTTTACAATATGAACTGTAATTGATACTGATTTTTGGTTTTGGATTTTGAGATCTGGTGATAAACTGTTGATGGTGGTCATGAACAGAACTGCTGACAGCGGTTGGTAGTTTTGAATGTTGTTGGTTCACCGCATTACCTTTAAGTAATGTTTGTTGTAGTCTAAATTGTATGAATCTAACTTCAAATTTGAACATTAAATGCATAATATTACTGTATTTTACGATCTTGTTGACCTAACAAGTATAACATGGATCCATCAGGGGATTGGCTTACTTATCATGGTTGAAATTAGGTTTTTTAGTAACACAAAGTCTAAAGAATCCCCATTTTGATTGTTTGTGTTTCTGCAGGGTACCAATTAGGGGATGGAAGGTGCAGCTAAATCCCTGTTTGGTTATGGCATCAATGTCTGCTCTAGCCATGTCAGTATCTAAAGACGTCTTCTATAGCAGATTCGTGAACTCATATTGTATGTTTACACTAACCTTGGGCCATTTATCGGTGACCACATCGGTTGCTATGTTTGGATGGATCCTGACTTCTACATATGCAGAAGACGATTTTCCTATCTCATTGCAGCTAATGTTGGTATTAGGTGAGGGAACACTTTATTTCTCTCTAGCTATGGCCATGGTAGCCTACACGGCAGGACTTCATATCTGGAATGAATTAGTGTCGTTTGTTTTTATTCCCCTGTTGGTGCACTTGCTCAAGGTCACCTTTTCACATTCTAAATTGGTCATCCAAATGTTCCGTTCTAAAAACCGGCGAAATGAGTAGGGTAAGCGGTGAATTTAAGGAAGTAAATGATTTGCTATTTAAGTTACTTTGTCCATGGGTTGGGATATTTAAACAACAAGTCCTATATGTCTGTGTGATTTTTATTAAGAGACTTTTTCTCTGTTTAGTTGTTAATTAGCTTGGACAAAAGACTGTTTATCAATCGTTTTACATTTTTCTGAAATATCTCTTTTCTGATCTTTCTATCTTTCACTCTAAGTTAGAACTCAGCTATCTTCATCTGGATGAAGAGTCTTTGTTGTGAATTCCTTTTATTCTATGCTTTCTTTCTCTAGCAACTGAATAGTAATTACACTGACAATTGCAACAAGAAGATTTGTATGATCTATTAGAAAAATGCTAAAATTCATAGGTGCTGGGATTTTTTTAAAATCCTCCTGGTGTTGATGGTTATCCAATCGTCTTCTTCAAGAGGTGCTGGGATTTTTTAAAACTGATATTCTTGCTGTTTTGCATGAACTTTGTACTAGTAACTCTTTCACAAGTCTTATATATATTATCTAAATAGCTCTCATTCCTAGAGGCGGCAATACAGACATAATAAGAGACCATAGATGTGTTGAGATAGTTTTTCTAATTGGTTGATTGTCCCTTATACGAAATTGTATGTTACCATGTCGGATAAGATTCTCATCAATTTAAGAAATTCTGATTGATTTAAGAAATTAAAGTGCAAGCAAAAGGCATTTTTCTCCTTGATAATAATTGTTGAAGAGATTAATCCCATATTTGCCATTCCGATAATCCTCTAACCTATATCCACAGTATAACTTGAAGAGGAGCCACTCCACTGTAATATTGAGACATTTATATCACATCACACTGAGAAGGTTGTTACATTAACTACTGCTAAGCAGTTTATGGAAGGGATTGAAAATGAAAAATTCCGATTGAAAGATATTTTTGCTCAACGCTTTGAAGAAGTTTTAGTTTTTTCATTTTGCTTCAATCCTAGGACGGCCGGGTTACTGCGTTAGATGATTGCAATGGAAAAAAAGAAGTAGCAACCTCTTGGCAAGCGGTAGAGAGAAACCCAAAGTTGTAGTTGGTCATATACTCTCCAATACAAAAGGAAACAGCGTCACATCCAGTTGATGATCTTGAGATGGTGATACAGATCCACATCTAGTGGTAAATCCTAATAATGTAAACAACAACATCACATCATACACTGGATCTTTTCACTAGATCAACAACATAAATACATATAACAAGTTGTAAATTGATATTTGAAACAAATCAAAACGGTAGATTAAGTCATATACTGACTAAATTACAAAAGAAAAATTGATCATCCAGATTCCAGCCGTCTAACATGTTATGCTTCTGCATCTGTTTCTCTATCTATTATTTACGACCTTTTTCTTTATCTTCATCTGTTTCACATCCTTCGCCAAAAGGTAAAACCCATCGATTGTTAAAAATGAAAATTACAATTTGCGAGGAGAAATCATAATGCTGGTAAATATTGTTGTTGATGTTTCTATTGAACCATCCGCCATGATTTTATTGATAAGATTCGTAGATCGTTTGCGTTGATTGCCATGATTTTGTTTTTTCCTTCCTTTCTCTCAACACAGAAGAAGAATGGAGGCAGCAGTAGGTTGATTTTGTTTACTGTTAGGGTTTTACTTCTTGCTTCTTTTCCCAACACAGTAGAATGGAGGCGCAAATAACATGAAGATGAAAACTTCAATACTACTTACATATTTGGTGGTTGCAGATCTGCCCGTCAAACTTAGGGTTAACATTTGATTTTCATCGATCTAACGGATCCATATGATTAACTGACCATACCTGTGGACCGACATATTACTGTAGACGGTTTAGTACTAGAAAGGTGGAGAGTTATAAATCATTGGATTCTTTTGAGAGAGTGTTTAACAGAGTGTAGTTTGAGGTAATTTAGTTGTAGTGTTAATGTGAGGTCCCTAAACATGGTTCAACCTTAAAACTCTTATAAGAAATTTTAAAAGAAAAAACACCAGTATAACGTTTTATTAACGGCACTGCCGTTTGGCTCCCTCTTTTCCACCTCCCTATGCACCTACATACAATCTAAACCTCACATCTTGGAAATGGTGAATCCTACCAGTACGTGAATGTGAATATAAATCTGGATTTGTAGTTAAGATTGGAAGGAGGTGAATAGGGAGGTGGAAAAGAGGGAGTCAAATATCATTTCGGTTTTATTTACAAAATTAAGGTGAACATCTGAATAAATCTGCCAATATGGATTTCTATACTGTAAAAAATTAAAATCAAAAGCAAGCATATGATCATTTCGGTTTATATTAAACAAAATATGGTTTCATTTCGGTTTTATTTACATCTAAAGACGTAAACTGCGAATATATGAGGTTTACAGCTCTAACTAAGTGAAAATAGAAAATCAAAATCAAAAGCAAGCAAGCATATCTGTAAGTGTAACAGAATAAGAATAGAAAATGATACTATAGCTAGAAATTTATATATATCAAATGATTCATATGATCCAATTCATGGTATTTAGTTGCCTTATATTTAATTACCACAGGCCTCTTGATAACATCTTTATAGAACATTGGGAAACCGTAATACTTTTTGTAATTTTGGTTAAATGAGAATAGATAATACCAAAAATAAATGATTTTTAGATATAAGTTCCCTCATAAAATGATATAGTTTTGGTTCATTAAAAAAAGAATCATATTGTTTTGGACATGAAACGGATCAATATTTTCCATCTTTATGTTAAGCACTTATTGTGGTTTAGTTAATAACATTCATTTTGTTTCATTTTATATTTGTTGGAATCTCTCCTATGAAATGAAGTTTTATTCTTTTCTTAAAATCTTTATCTATGAAGAAGTGTTATTTTATCTTTTGAAAAAACAGGGCTTGTAGATTGCATATGACAAAAATTACCTAGTTGCTTATATGGAGCATCCATTTGGGTTGTAGATCTCTAACCTTATCTTTCGCAACAACAAAAACGGCATTTGAAGCCCATATAAAAGCTCCACACTCTTGGCAGATATCCTTATTGTGTTGATTGTTGCATTTTTTGAGTGAGTCTGGATTTGTAGGTTATAGAGAAGCAAAGCTGATTATGCAGGGGACAAGCATTAAACCAATGATCATCTTCTCCATATGCATAACAACTTTTATCTGATGGTAAAGTTAGAAACTTGGCTTTATAAGGGTCAGAAGCATCTTCAAACCATTCAAAATAAGTGCATGTAGGCAAAGTGGACTTGAAGAACATTTTTCCATAGTTCTCAGTTGTTGTAGATCGAAGTAATGCTCTTACACCATTACAGGGAACACGCTTGCACCTAAAATACAACCAAGGACACACTTTCGTCTCATGGTTTCCTTTTTCACACATTTCACAATCAACTATAGTTTTTTTTCTTCTTGTTTTTCCTTTTCTACTACTTGAAAACCCTATCTGACCTCCACCCATGACTTGTTTGTGTAGATGATGTTTAAATTTGATGATAAATTGAAAAGGAAACTCTTTATCATCGATACAGAACTATCAGGGTTCCTGTATGGTTTTTATAGTGATGGAAAAAATGAAAATAGACCTTTTTATGTCATTTGATTCTTGGTCCTGCATTTTTTATGTGCAGAACCTCGGCATGTGTTTATTGGCCGTTATGTCGTTGTTTTACAGGCCATTATGTTGTTGTCCATGTAACATGCATGAGCTAATAAATCGGGTCACCTCAGTGGGTCATTCCTGATTCCACCGACTCAACCAAAGGGTTCAAATGCCTTTCTTTTGGGTACCAGCTAGAGTTTGATTAACAACCCTTTACAATCGTTTACCGTTTTTTGAATAAAACAGTCAAACGAATGGCGCTTTAGAATTTTTTTGAGAAATAAAGATATATTCTTTCAATATATTTTAAAGTATAGGTGCTCGTGTGCATGAAAATTAGTATTGGGAGAAGTGGAAACATAACTTTTGAGTCACATACCGTATCATTTTTAAAATCACACAATATAACAAGCATCTCTGAATCTCTTGCTAAGTAAGTGGAAGAAAAATTATGATCATGAGTTTTATGTTCTTTTGTCACACAAAATTGTAAGCATGGTCATTTCTCATCTAAAGTGTCAATTTATTTTTATTTTTATGTAAAGCGTTGCTGTGGCGTTTAAATTCGTGAAGGTTATATATGACTGAAGGGTCTCATGAGATTTTTTTATCTTATTAAATGTTGCACATATATAGTTAGGGGATGGAGACGTTGGAGAAAACTTAAATATCTAATGTGGATCGTTGTGGTCGTTGAACCAATTATCCAATGATTAAGTTGATGAAGATATCCCTAGCAAATTGAATTTGAAAAGGTAAATGTAAGCTAATAGAGAAATTAAAGAAGACAATAGAGTTGTAAACCTCTAAATCAATTTTTAGGGCCCAATTTTTATGGGCATAAATCAATTTATTTTACCAAGTATATGGAATCTCAAGCTAGTTAGTTGGTTTTTATGTCATTTTACTTGGAAATTGAGGCAAAAGGAAAACATGTTCTACTTGTTTTTGGTTTTTCTTCTAAAAGTTCTTCTATAGAGAATATGAAAGTCAAGTAATTACTATTTTGGATTGTATTTGAACCGTACTCGTCTTCAAGATCTCAAAGATTTTGTCGATCGCAGAAAAGATCCCGTGAGTTTTAAAACCATACGACTATTTATTAACGGAAATGACGGTAGAGCGACTTTTCCCTTCATGACTCACTTCAGTCACCTGCAATTTTCCAAGCTGAAGAACCTAACGGATTCTCTCAGAATTCAAATACATTTATATGTCCCAATTAGAAGTGTAAAATGGGCCGTCCCAGCACAACATAGCCCATTAAAACACGTGTCCAACGTGTTATGTGGCGTGTTGCACATTGTTAGAGATTAACACATGCCATATTATTCAGTGCTCGAGGACTTGTTGTTCTATGCCAGGAGAATAATCGTGTTGTATAGTGTTGTGTTGTGCCTGACACATTTATTCTTTATTTTTAAAAGTAGATATTTTAAAAATATTTAGATGTTGCATGTGTTTTTATATAAATAACTGACATCACGACGATAAAATGTCAAACATTGAATGGAATTTTTTTAAACATTTTTTTTGGTGAAACACACACAAGATATATTGTATTTTAGAATATCGTGTAGTGTTGTATACATGGTATGACGTGCTATCTAAGCATGTTGTTCTGTACTGTGTTGCGTGCTTACCCGTGCCACGTTATTTGTTGTTCCACTGTGACTATTGGTCTAGCCCAGCACAACATATGAGCTACCATGTTGTAACGTGTTAGGATAAGTCATATTTTGAACTTGGATGGGATCTAATTTTAACATGCTGGGTTGGGATGTGCTCGTGTTGGCATGACCCAATTTACACCACTAGTCCTAATTTCTATTGAAATTCTTTCACATAAAACAATAGAATAAGGACATACTTATAATATGTTTTTGTAATTAATATAAGATAGCAAGTTCTCGAACTTGGGTTGGAAGGTGGAACTAAGAGTGGGTAATGTAATTGGGGATGGTGGGTTGGCCTTGCATTTTTGTTTTAGCACCAGGATCTGCAGAATGTGTCTGTACTATCATAAGAAGAGCTGCTAATTTCAGTATTTTTTTTAGAGGGGGGGGAGGGGATGTTTCCGGTCCAATAGATTGCTCATGTATGTGATTACTTGAGAATATAAGTTTTGGTGATTTTGATTCTTGGTATTATGTACTGGAATATCATTCACTTGTTGCCATTGCTGGAGGAACCCAAAATATGGAAAGGATGACAGATTTTGTCCACATACCTACATGGAAGAAGCACAATAAAGAACTTTCAAAACAATCAAAGATATCATTGAAGTTGTTGGACTTGTTCTGTATCACCGAATTTTTTTGTCAAATCGCCGAGACATAAAATCCTCAAAATATTCTTAAGTCTGAGGATTTGCTAATTTTATCCATATCGGTAGTTGATTCATGAAAGTACAATTGATATGAGTAATGACCTGGTTCAGTTGGAGCATAACAAAAGTGTAATTACAAGTCAAAGTGATTCACAATTCTTCAAGATTGAATGCAAAGTCTACTGCTATGTTTTCTGTTGCAGTCAGGTATGTTTTCTCTTATGGTACGGATTTGTATATTTTCATTACTCGACCAACCGTTGCCAAAGTGATGCTTTGAGAGTGATGAAAGAACTCTTAATGAGAATAAGCGTAATTGTTGTGGTTTGCTTGTGATTCATTCGTATTTTATAAGTATGTATTAACCCAAAGGTGATTTTATAAGTATGTATTAACCCAAAGGTGATACGTACTTATAAAATCTGATGTGAATCATACTCATATGGTGAATAGTGTTTAGACACTATTCTTATTAATTTATGACTAAATGTTTGATTCATGATTTAACTTTAGGAAATTTCGTCATATATGTTTGTCATATCAAAAGAATAGTGTTTCTATCAGTGTCAAAGGTTTAGTAGTCTTGTTGTTTACTTGGTATAAGATGTTAGTTTTAAACTTGTTATGCTTCATGTATGGCGTTGTTCTGCCTAAAGGAGAATTTGCGATGATGCGGAGTATTATGTTGAGTTAAAGATGTTTATATTGCTTGTTAACATGCTATCTATTTTTTGTATATGTATGTTGTTTAAATGACTATAAGCGTGTATATTATGGTTTGATTACAATTCACACATTCTTATTTGATGTATAGAAGTTCACTTAGCAATTTAAGATTATTGTATCATGCATTTACCCAAACTTGTGACGGTATTGAATAGGTATATTTTTATTATGTGAATGTTTTAACAAGGTTTATGCCATCTTCGGAAGGGATGATTGCTACTTTAAGAATGTAGGTTATATCATCTTAATAGAGATAGTTGTTACTGTTGTTGGCAATTCATAATATGCAAACAAATAACAATGAAGTATAGACAACATTTTTTAATTCTAAGGAATGGTGCGAGTATATAATGTTTTTTTCTTAAAATGTTGGAATTTCAGCTGCATAATCATCATTTATTAGCTTAAACTTTATCATGAAATTGCTCAGATGCTAAAAGGATATTTTTCCTAATATTGAAATATTTTACAACATAAACATGACTAAATCAAACACAAGTTCGATATTTAGTTATTTTGGAATTGAAAAAGAGAAACATGATACAAAGTTCAACAAGGTTAACAAGAAATTAAATACAAATCATCAAATGATAAAGGGTTCAGTGACTTAGCTTGTACTTATATTTCATGTTTCTTGATTAATAGTAAATCATAATAAAAAAACGGAAAAACTAATTAATGCAAGGTTGGATTTTGATTGAAACTCTATTGAATCATTTGGATTGAAAATTTTTCCTAATTTTGAACTTTAACACATTCTTAAGTATATTATGAATCATCTTTGATAGCCTGTGGGTTTGAACGATACTAAAATCACTTGAAACGGGGAAAGAGATTGCCGAAAACAGTTGGTCATTCAAAAATCCATAACTTATAAAATAAACAAAATTATTTATTAGAGAAAGATTTTTGGGGTCGTTCAAGTGAAACTATGTATATGAGTTTATATATGTTATGGTTCCTTTCCATTCAGAAAATCCAAATAGGGCGCACATCTTGTCATTTGACTGCACAGAGTCAGTAATGTTGGCTAGATTTCATCGAAAGAAAATAGTGTTACCTAAAACAGTAAAACTTGTCAAAAAATACAAATAGTCGTATACTCTTTAATTGCAATGTGTAGTACACATGGTGTAATACATTTGTTATAAACTATGAAACAAAGGGAAACCCCTATTCACATTTATATCATTAAATGGCGCGAACTTAAAATATTAAATGAAAAACGAAATCATATCACGAGTTTGTGTTCCTTTACCACGCGTATTTTAAATTTTAATAGTTCACAATCAAGGAATAACTTAAGTTTTCTTATGTATGAAAACTTCTCATTATGCATAACCTTGGAGTCTTAGTGGGAGAGATATCTTCTTTGGATTATTGTATTCCGATACGTCATTTTGCAAGTAGGTGATTGGGGATTTAAATGTTGAAGAAAACTGAAAGTATCCAATATTCAAACTATAGTGGACGACGTATTTAATGATTTCGAACTATAGTTGACGACGTATTTAATAATTTTTTTGGTGCTTTAGTTGAATAACACTCGATATCTACCATAAAAACATACACAGAAATTAGTGATTGAGAAAAGAAAAATCTACTAGGGTTAATATCTGGCGCACCATATAATTCTTTTTCACTTTTGCAATATTTAGTAGAATAAGATAAAAGTATACTTCAATAACGTTTAGAGGTTTATCTACTTGCATGTAGAGAAACTATACTAGTAGCGACCATTAAAACCCGAATCAAAATATAATATCAACTTGTTTCCTATAATCCTAGTCTGGGTTGTCAATGACAATAAAAAAATTTAAAATTTGAACCCAACATCATGTATTGGTGTACAAACGTGAGGAATCAATATAATTTGAGCCTCTCCAGTATAAAATGCAAAGTTCAGAGCGACATAAGTAATTTGGGATAACACCCTACAAATGATGCCGAGGTTCTTGTTTCAAATACATAATAAAGCTAATAAATAAAGAACAAAATGTTGATAAATGTTATCACGAAGTTTATTAGTAAAATGTTTAAGATATGACATGCTCTTATATCATTTGGTAATGACCCCATTATATACTGGGATTTAAATCGTAGTGACTAGAGCAAATTAAGATTTACGACCGTAGGAATACATATAATATTCATATCCAAATGGAAGGTAACTATGCGTATTGTTATTTGTTACCCAATTTGGTTGATTAAGATATTAAATAAACCTAAAATTGATTCGTCATTTCAATCTAAAGTTTAATATGATAACCATCACAAAACTATTAAAATTTCGATGACAAAAGAAATTAAGAAATTTGTCAAGAACCACTCATATTTCAGATTAGGAAAGCATGCATTACGTGGAACTGCTAAATATTGTGTTAGATACTTATAATAATATTGGATAAGGAAACTTAGAGCTTGACGATGTCCGTCTATGGTTTAGAAATAAACATGTTCATGAAGAGAAGAGGATATACCGATGCTATTAAGCCCCACAATCTGAGTATTACACAAGTTCGTAGAACATATAATATACATATATAGCTACTTAAGGAAAATATGTTTGTCCAGAAGCAGCTTAATACTTAATATTAGTATCTTCTTTCAACAACTTAATTTTTATATTTTAGGTCTATAACATTAATATAGAATGCTAAATAGCATAGATCACTATAAATACAATGGTTGCAAAAATTAAATTGATTGGTCAAGATAATTTACAACAATCATTTGGTTACAAATTGATTATATCAAGTTTGATATTCTTGGAAAGGCTAAAGTTTCCGAAGATGGTAGCGAAGTTTAATTAATTTGGGAATCATGGATTACTAGTTGATTATCTTTTTATCCTCTTTTCACCAACAACAAAGAATAATAATCACGTGTTTTTTTCTCATTAGGGAATGGTTAAGCCACATGCCCATAACCTAATAGTAATTTTTTCTCTTTAGAAATCATAGTCATCGATACTTGATAACCGCCTAACGTGAACCTACTTTCATAAGTCATAACCCAAATAAAAAGTTTGTCATTTTTATGTTGTAAAAAATAATGGAGGTACAATTTACCTTAACTTGTACAAACTTTCGGTAATTTGCAAAATTAGAATGAATACTTATATCTTTGGATAATTGGTCAAATTTATCTTTTCAAGGATAATGACAAAAATCTTGGGAAAAACCAACTCTATTGGACACTAATTAGATTAGGAGAATTTACAGTAAAATCCATGTATGAGAAATTGAATGAAAGTGGTCTTGATATAGTTATCTTATCTTTGTAAGAATCATTCTGGAAATATTTGTGGAATCTAAATATCTTGGAGAGAATCAAGCTCTTTTTATGAAAATGTTTACGAATGCTTTGCCTACTAATGTCGAACTCACAGGTAAAGTTAAATACGTGACTCTTTACTGTACTATGTGTAAAATAGAAATATAAACAACAAAACACCTTCTTTTTCATTGTCCTTATGCTAAGGAAGTATGGAACCATTCTCCTAATCCTTTCATTCTAAATTTAGATACCTCATACACGATTTTTGATCTCTGTAAATGATGGATTGCAAATCCTACGACTGATATATCTATTGAATTGCTTCTTACTAAAATGTGGTTCATTTGTAAAGAGAGATGTGATAGAGTATTTGAAGATAAATCTAAATCTGCTATTAATCTAGCTTTGGAAATCAAAGACATATTGATTATTGGTCTATAAGGAAAAGAAAAACTACTAAATCTAAACAGGTACAACGAAAGAAACTAGCTCCAATTTTGAAAGCTCCAAGTAAAGACACCATAAAGATCAATGTAGACGGAACAAGGATCTCAGAATTACTACCATCTACTTATGCTTTAATATTGAGGAATGATGTAGAAGACCCACAAGAGGGAGAAGCTATATGTGTGTTGTGGATTTCAGTATTGAAGGAGACTCTACGTTCATGGACATAATTCAGACATCTCCTGGCGTGCCAAAGACTGTGGCTTAATGAAGCAAATAAAATAGCTCATCTTTGCTCCAATTTTTTGGGTTTCTTTTTTGTCCCTATATAAGAAAATCAAGTTGAGAATATTTTAGAAAATTATGTCAGGCCTTTAAACTCAACTGTTGATGTGGAAAACTCTCCCCCGTCTGTAGTCTAAGACAACTTTTAAGATATAAATCTAATATTGGGGACTCTCTCAATCCCAGATTAGATGGTTTTACATCTTTAGTAACCATGACTCTTTCTGAGTCTTAGTTTTTTAATGAAATGTCTTATTTACAAAAAATAAAATAAAAATAGATACTTATACAAATGGTTTTTTGATATACAAATACCAGTGTACGACTTGGACAACCACATATGAGTGAATCAGCTCGATTGAGCGATTAAAATCGTGGGTAATATATTATAAGTTGTTGATTAAAATAATCCACCTATTAGATTGGTTTTTTATAATATTTCAACTAAACCAACCGTTGAAATATAATTTTCCAAGAAACACTACTTTGAATTCGCTAATGGTACGTAAGAAAGTAATGGACTTGATATATTGGTCAAAGAAAAAATAAAATAAATATGAACAAAATATATATAATGTTTACGCACAATATGGATAATGTTTGTCACAGACTATATGATCTTCTTATAGTTATATTCATCCCATGCTAAAAATCAGTGCATCAATAATGAAATTCCCCTTCGAGCGAGAAGTTGATAGAACTTTGATGTTCGTTGGAGCATAAATTCTTTGGTCAGAAGAATCGAAGATGCGGCTGTAGGATTTGTACCAAAAAGTTATAAATGCATTAGATCATTAGTTACAGTAAAACTTTTTTAAACTAATATTTGTTATAATAATAATCTCTCTAAGATAATACTCCCTCCGTTCCATTTTAGATGATGTTCTAGGTTTATTATTTTTGTTCCACAATACTTGAAGGTTTTCATATTTTTCCAAAAAATTTCCAATAACACCCTAACATTTTGTCTTGGAACTATAAATTTATTTTTAAATGCACTAATAGTAATTAATGTTTGATGACTTTTCTCAAGGGTATAGATGGAAAATATTCGTATCTCTCTCCATTTCTTAATCTGCGTGAAAACTCCAAAAACATCATCTAAAATGGAACGGAGGGAGTAAAATTCTTCAATCCCAACTAGGCCGGCATAAGTTAAATTTTCTCTCGCTACAATAGTAATCGCTCCAACATAATAATTTTTTTGGTCCCAAAATTATTATTTTAAAAAAGTTTTATTGCATGTCAATTTACTGTGGAACCATAATTCCCGTGCAAGATTTTGAACTCGCTGCGAGTTCAAAATTGAACTAGCAGCTTTACAACCGTTAGATACTGTAGATTAACTGTACACTTAACTACAGTTACATTCAATAAATTTGAAAATAACTAACGTATCTCCAAATCCAATTATTTTTCACATACCCTGATGCCCATAGTATGCCACCAAAATTTCAACAACCATGATCCTATGTTGATCCAGTTATATACTCTTCACCTCCATCAATAGTTTTTTGTTTTTTCATGATCACTTAAACATCCTGCTGTTTCAGATTTCATTCCATGGATGCTTGTTACCATCGTTTCCAACCATATTCTTTTTTTTTTTCTTGTCTACCTTGTTGCAATCTTGAGAGGATTTGAGAAATCTTTGTGGTACATATGTCTTAGTGGTTCATAACAATCGTATATTGATAACAAAAATGTATATCGTATAATAACAACCATTAACGTAATATTATTTAATTTGATAAGGCAATTGATCATCAGAAAAAGAAAAAAAAAATGTAATTGATCATGATTTGTGGTGATCATGGCCCCATAGAGATGGTTTTCCTCTAGCTTGTCTACTATAAAAGACTTGTCACTATGGACACTCTTTATAGAAAAGGGAAGCTCATCGTGAATGGGTCTTTGTTGTGTTGTCAATATGGGGTGAATCTGTCTCCCACCTCCTCTTCCATTGTAGATTCACCTCTCAGGTCTGGAGATATTTTGGAAATGCGATAGGTTCTCATCGGTTTTTTGGGGTCTGTATGTTCTCTTGAACTTGTTTCTTGCTTACCAGACTTCTATAAAAATCTTAACCTTTGCCGATCAAAAAAAAAAAACGTGATTGGAGGTCGCTGTACTACTAAAATAGAATGGTAATGAAATAAAATAGAAGAGCTAATGAAATAAAGAAGAGGTTAATCAGTTCTTTTGTGAACTTGTATGTCATTTTTTGTTATAATCCTTGCTCTATTTTATCATATTATATCGAATTAAGATGAGGTTAATTAGGTAAACTAAGAGCAACTGCATTGGACGACTAAACCCAAATTTGGTATCGAGTGGGTTGGCGTAGTGGGACGGACCATCGATCAAAATTTGATCAAAGAGTAAAACTCGGACCAAATTTGGTCGGCGATTAAGACCAAATCCAAATATAGTCGGGCGTTTATATAATGTCCGCCTACCAGACGGGCGTTGGTATAATGTCCGCCTGTAGCCGCGCGTTCGTAAAGTTAACGCCTGATGCAGGGCGTTGGTATAATGTCCGCCTGGATGGGGCGTTGGTATAATGTCCGCCTGAATGGGGCGTTGGTATAATGTCCGCCTGGATGGGGCGTTGGTATAATGTCCGCCTGAATGGGGCGTTGGTATAATGTCCGCCTGGCATGGAGCGTTGGTATAATGTCCGCCTGGATGGGGCGTACGTAAAGTTAACGCCCGACACCCAGGCGTTGATATAGTCATATACTGTTGTTCACAAAGTTTTGAAAACTTTGCTTGGGGCGTTGTCTTTATCAACGCCCCATTTTTTTTTTTTTTTTTTTTTGAATTGTCAGCGAACGTATAATCTCCGTCCCACACACCAGACGTTGCTATAGTTAACGCCCCATACAGGCGTTATCTTTATCAACGCCCCATACCAGGCGTTATCTTTATCAACGCCCCATACCAGGCGTAATCTTTATCTACGCTGGACGATGAAGCGGACTTTATATCAACGCGCGACCAAATTTACTCGTCACCCGCTACGCCACAGGACGGACTAAACCCAAATTTGATCTTTTTTTTTAGTCTTTGGTCTTTAGTTATGCTCGCACCACTGTGGACGCTCTAAGAGAATGATGAATTTAAGAGCTCACACTAGTAGTTATTTTCAGAAATATGATATGTAACTGTGGTTAAGTGTATACAGTTGGGTGATGTCATATCTCCATTATCCAACGGTGGTGGCAGAGCTGCTGGTTCAATTTTTTTTCCCTAATTCCTAACAATTTATTCAAAATCTAATTCAAGAGAAAAAAATATCTATGGACCTTCTGTTGGAAAGGCCCGCAATACTATTCTCAAGTTCACTATTTATTGACTGGGTAAAGGCAAAAAACACCTGCCATTTGAAAGGCCCGTAATATTATTACCAACTTCACTGCTCCCTCGATTTCTAAATAATAGGTTGGCACACAAACCAACCGCCTAATATTTAGAAACAGAGAGCGTATTTATTGACTGGGTAAAGGCGAAAAGGGGTGTGCGTTCAGGTTGATTGATTAGGATTTTGAAGAGCATCTCCAACAGAGGGTAGATTGATTTATTTTCAATGACACATAGGATTTTAGACCCCCGTTTAGCATAAATCCATCTCCAACAGTAGGGTCCTATATCTTAGGAGGGACCAATCACTAAATATCAAGGTGTTCAAGAAAGTGTTATCTACAATTCCGGTTGCACCTCCACGTCATGTTTTTAACTAATTTTTTTTTAATTCTCAGGGTTGAAATTCTCACTGTTGGAGATGGTTTTTAAGATTTGAGTTCCTATATTTACTCTATGTGTAGACCTCATAAATAAAAGGACTAAATAGAAAAATCCACATAGGATATTTTACATCTTCTCTTGGAAGTGCTCTAATAGAACTTGCGTCCCGAGAGAGATAGAGAGAGAGGGTAAAGCGGTGGCGGATCTGGGTTCAGGTTCAAAGGGACCGAAGGCTAAACGTTTGAATTCAAGGTCTGTGCCTGCCTGGTAATTCTAGATATTTTTTTCGACAATTAACTTTATCGATCTTGGCTGGCGTTTTGAAAACCGTAATTGAGTTATATATTGCAATTTTTTGGGGGGGACTTGGAACCCACTACTTTCACAAACATTTTTCTTTTGTTACGAATATTTGATCTGCTAGGACTGTATATGTGCTGGGGTTGCCAGTGACATGTTTGCTTATCTTATTGTGCCCGTTTCCAATCAATCTTAAACACTTCCAATCGGTGAGTATCGCTATATATTTTTGCTTCGAGCCTACTCGACACATAACATGAAAACATACTAAAGGTCCCTCCAGAGTTCATCCTGAGCCAGGATTGCTTTTCTAAAGTGCCAAATATTTGCTCTACGTCCTCCTGTGATATCTTCCTTCCTATTTCATGGCATGGACAGTTGAACTCATATGTACGTAGTATTATATAAGAATGTTGTCCCCTACGATAGTTTGCTTTTTTACCATCTTTGTCGTTCTTATTTACCTTTAATTTGTGTAGTATGTTAATGCTTTAAGGTTAATTTAGGCAGTACTAGTTAGTCGTCGTTTTAGACTTTTGAGTGATTTTATCCTGGAATTTTGATTTCAATTATGAATTGAATGTCTTGGACCTCTTGGTGAAAGCTTGTTTATCATAGGGCAAGTATGGGATCGTGATTTCCAAAGAGAATCTTAAACATAGACATGGACAATCTCTTCATCGCAAACTCAATTGAATGCTTTTGATTTGCTCAAACTTTTGAGTGATCTTGGTTTTAATCTTGGCAATTTCAGGCCTGGGCCTCCACCAAAAAAGGTTCATAAGTGCACACCAAAAGAACTTCAAGATTTCGTAAGGCCGTATGCAACTGATGCCATTAGTTTCTATAACGAAACTACAGTGAGTTTTCTTATGAATCTTTATTGCGTTTCTTGATATCAATCGCCATTTTATGGAATTCCCTTAATCTTTCTTTTTTGTTCTGTTGCCCCACCCTCAAATTCGAAGGGTGCAGAATATAAGCTGGTGGAGCCTGGTGACATTTCACAGGTGCGTCGTGCGACATATGTTCTTTACCGTATCGACTTCATGGCTAAGAAGACTGATGTTGATGATGCTCCAGAGGAGATGTTTTTTTGCCGAATTGACATCTACCAACAATGTTCGTTGTGTCAAGTTTTGCAAATGCATGGGGCAAAAAAAAAATTCAATCTCAGGTTTGTAATATTTTACATGTAGATGTGATTTGTGTGGTTTCATTGGTCTCTTAATGTCACAGTTAGGTGCACTGTTTTGCTTGCTATTTGATTTGTTTGTCAACCATGATCGATGACTACAATGGCTTATTTATGACTACAATATGACTACTTGTATTGACAACTCAATGAATTCGTTTTGCATGAGATAAAAACAATGGCTGCTGTTATTGCAGGTTTTACAATGTTCAGCATCCTAGGGGTGGAGGATTCATGGCTATGAAACTTAATTTAGAGCAGGGCTATATTTGTCGCATGCCTAGTTGCCTTTTGATAGTTGTGCCTAATGATAATCTGGCCTATGATTTGGGCCGTTGTACTGGTTGTGTGTTTGGACATATTTAAAAGTTTGTGAGCAACTTGAGGATGAGATAGTATTATGGATATATTCCTTCGATTATGTTGTATCTTGGTTTGTGAAGGGTCATCGTTTAATCATTCACCTAATCCACTAATAGAGCTGGTTTGCTTCCATTACTGAAAGCATCTAGTTCTTTGTATATAGTTAATTTCAGCACAAAATTGGTTAAAAAGACCAAAAGTAATAATTCCTGGGTGAAACAGACACGTAAGTTTTGATACTGTTTAAATGGACATGAATTAAAAAAAATACTTTTCAATTATCCATTTTGGATATTTCGCCCAGAAAAATAAAAACAAAAAAATACCAATCACCTAAAATACCCCTTAACCTTTTAAAGGCTTTTGTTTCTTTCCACACACATATTTTTAGAACTCCTATATACCAATTGTAAACATGCAACTCACGTTCTCTTTCAAATACAAGCATACTAAGTACATTTCAACCTTGCACTTGTAGTTCCCACCTGCGACTGCATTCATACACAAACAACATCTGCAGCTAACATTAAACACCATCTCATCCTTGCACTTGTAGTTCCTAGACAAATTGTACTGTAATCAAACTCAGCACCACCAGAGCATCCCTGCATCGTTCAGCTCGACTGCAACCACTTGAGCCATCATCTCAGACCAACCAGTACAATTGCACAACACCAAGTTGCTGCTGCAAACAACCACATTTACTTTCTTGTTTACCTGAATCAATTAGCAGCAACAGTACACTCAATTAGCAGTTCTCCATCTCGAAAATGAGTACTGACCAAATGGTTCATGATGCGACTGTGTAAGCTACGCTTCAGCAGAACCTAATGTGTCAAGGCAATCATCAAAGGAAGTACGGCTAAAATATTGTTATCTTTTATTTGGACTATGTCATCACAGTTTCATCTTTGAAAGAGGCATTGACTTTATAGAAATCACACAAATGCAAAAAAGGATAATAACAATCTTAAGATTACATTTGGCTTGGAATTTCTAGACCTTATTCCAAGTGGTACTTAAACAAAACAGAGAGGAATAGGACATGAGAAGCTGCATTCAGTGTGTACATACCCCAAAAGGGGTCCACCTACGTGCAAAATAGTTGTAAAGAAAATCAAGAACTACACCAACTGCGGCACTAGCATGCACATAATTCTAGACCCTATTCATGCAAGTGGTACTTAAAAACAGAGAGGAATAGCCCAAAAGACAACCAAGAACTACAGTTACCCTTGTACTGTTGAACATTTGGTTTGTAATTTCTAGACCTTATTCCTACAAGTGGTACTTAAACGAAAAAGAAAAGAATAGGACATGAGAAGCTGCAGTTAGTGTACGTACCTTAAAAGGGTTCCACCCACGTGTAAAATAACTGTAAAGACAACCAAGAACTACACCAACTTCCGCATTATCACATAACTATTAGTAAATTAGAGGTAGAAAACAAGTCACTCAACTCTGGCCTTTAGTGCAGTTTAGCATCTAAAACATGTTGTCGCGTGCGATGTTAAAACTTTATATTGTAAAACATGATGAAACCAGTTTCAACTGAATCTAAAACATGATGAAACTGGTTTCATCTTAGTTTAAACATGATGAAACCAAATTCAATCCATGCTCTTACGCAAAAATGTAGTGGAATTGATTGTGTGAATATGTTGATCCCAACGTCCATGTCATTGGAAAAATGCAAAGAGCAGGAAAATGCAGCACTCTAATAAATTGATACTGAACCAAGCAACACTTATATTATGATATCATAGTTTACGAAACATGAACTAGTTTAAACAAGATGAAACCAGTTTCAACCCAAATTAAGGCAGAATGAAACCATTTTCATCCTGGTTTTAACATGGGTGGAACCAAGATGAAACCAATTTCATCCTAGTTTAAACATGGATGAAACCAAATTCTACCAAATCTAAAATAGGATGACATCAGTTTTATCCTAGTTTAAAACTAGTTTAAACAAGATGAAACCAGTTTCAATCCAAATTAAGGCAGAATGAAACCATTTTTCATCCTGGTTTTAACATGGGTGGAACCAAGATGAAACCAATTTCATTCTAGTTTAAATACGGGTGAAACCAAATTCAACCCAATCTAAAAAAGGATGACATCAGTTTCATCCTAGTTTAAAAATAAAAAACAAATTCAATCCAATCTATAACATAATGAAATCCGTTTCATCCTAGTTTAAAAACTCAGGGGAGATTGATAAACAAATAAAGAAAATTCAGGATGAAATCACATAACAAAATCAGATATCTACATGTTCTACTGAACCACCATCGTCACCCCCAGGTCCACTGCCATCTACCTATGTAAAGTACTAGTCCATGTATAATAGTAGAAACTAAAAAAAAATGGAAAACAAAAACCTGTGGGTGACGAACTGCTATGCGTTCAAAGATAAGAGTTTTAGGAGCTCAATATTGTGCATAAACAAACTAAACTTTATACATATCACTCTCAAATTAAACAAGGAAAGCGAGGAATTGTAAGAGAACAGTACGTAAACATTCACTCTAAAAATCCTAGAAACCAAATTAATGAAGAATAAATCACATTTCAAATCAAACTTACAATCAACTAAAATCAAAACCAAAGTTGAGCTACGTTTCAAAATCAGTTAAAAACCCTAGAATCAAACTGAAAAACTAGGATAAAACTTACCTCTTTTAAGAAGATTAGAGTAGAGCCTTATAGTAGATCGATCATCGATTTCGCATCAAAAAAATCGTCATGAGTTAATTCCAGATCTGAATCCAAAATTGTATCATGTTTCTACTATTAAAGGAAAAACTTGAGACGGAGCGACGAAGATCGATGATACGAGTATGATATTGGCGTGGACGTTTTTATGATGCAAGTATGCTATGTGACTTCATCCTAGGATGAACATTTAGATATCCTAATTGGGTTGATGTTGGAGCGACCGAGAAATAGAGGATAGATAAAGAAAGAAAATTTAGGGACACAATGATAACTTTAAGATTTAAGTTTTTATCGTCCACCTCACCCAGACAAATAGTTTACTAGTCCATATCAACCAGATTTGATGGGTTTTCGTCCATTTAACCCATTTTCTGTAATTTCAGATCATGCTTTTTGCTGATTATAAGAAGACTATATATGTCTTACATATGCCTACACGGTTACACATCATCTTAATAAGAAAAATTAACAACAAACATTTAACAAATAATCCCACTACTGACCGTTGTGAGCAATGACGCAGCTAATGAGGTAATAACCTGTGCGGCTGGTTGAAAACTACTGACTCACCGTTCAAGCACTTCAATAAAATAAGGAACATTTGCTCTTATCTTTATAAGTAGTTTCTACACTAATCCTTTTTCTTCAGTATTAATTCCTCCTCTACAATTCACAATTGTTCTTCATCGTACGTGTTTAATTTTTCTCTGTTTGTAACTAAGATGAAATGGCTACAGAACTTGTTGGTTCCACTGTCATCAAGGGCTTGCTCAACAATCTGCTCCCAATTTTTTTAAGTCGGCTGACTGCTCAGTAGTATATGTCAACCAGATTCCTGAAGAGAAACTTATCAGTCCTCGCCGTATAAGTTTGTTCACTAATCAGAAGAAGCTCCCATCGCTCCATAAATTGTTGTCTGTTGAGAGAAAGAAATTACTTCACCCAAATTTGCTGGTGATGCTGATGCATATGCTATAGAGCAGATATACAAGGGCATCGGTCCCTTGAGGGTGCTAGACTTAAGCCTGTATGTGATCGATCACTGAATTACCTCCTTCAATTGCAGCTTTAAAATACTCAAGGTATCTCAATCTCTCAAATTATTAGCTAACATAATTACCGGCTTTTATCACTCCCAAAATATTGCAGATTTGGACTCTTAACAACTTTTACGAGCCTAAACAACTTCTTGGGGACCTGATAACCTGGAAAAACCAAGACACCTAATCTGCAAAAACAATAACAAATATGATGGAAGGCCTTCCAATGCCAAGGCAAGCTGGAGGATTAATTAATATACAATATTCTCCCGTATTTACCATAGTAGGAAATAAGTACCATGAGTTTGGTACTAAAAGTACTTTAAATCATCTTGGTTATAAATTTTGTATTGGTAACCTGGAGAATTTAAGTTCCAAAGAAGACGCCGAAGAAGCACGTATAGGGGAAGAACAAAACATCGTCTGGTTGGAATTGCACTGGCCTTGGCGGCGGACTGAAAGTTGTGTCCCTAATGATCTTGAAGTGTTACAAGGCCTCCAACCTCATCGGAATCTTCAAAAATTGGGAATCTACGAATACGCGAGTTTGAGTTTCCCCACGTGGATGATGGATCTGAATAATTTACTTCCTAATTTGGTAAGTGTCGTTCTGGAAAATTGCTCCAAATGTGAAGAACTTCCGCCACTCGGGTTACTTCCTTTTCTTAAGGTTCTTAAACTAGAGGGATTTTTGGCATTGAAACGTATTGGAAGAGAATTCTTCGTTGGCTATAGTACCAGTGAGTTGTTTTTCCCTTGTTTGGAAGATCTCTCTATACTTCATATGGAAAACTTAGAAGAATGGAATGAACACATTTCTAAATCTTTATCATCACATTCTTCTTCTAATACTTCTTCAAGTTTTCCTCTTCTTGAGAAGTTGAAGGTCATATCCTGCCCCAAGTTAAGGATCATGCAAACCCGAATTTCACATCTTAAAGAGCTGGAGATTGAATACTGTACTGACGAAGCAATAAATTCACTGGTAGAGAGCAATATAACGTCTCTTACCTCTGTTTGCATTAGGGAGTGTGACAAGCTTGTGTTTCTTCATTCAAAAATGCTTGAGGGAAACTCTATCATTGATTATCTGGTGGTTGATGAGTGTTCTAATTTTAAGGGCTTCAATGTTGATCAAGACAGTGAGGAAGAGGAGAAAAAAGAGAATACTACTCTCCGCAGTTTAACACTGCATAGTTGTCCTTTAATCTCTTTGCCAAATATCTCAAGATTTAATTATTTGATTGAATTAAACCTCGAAGACTGTGGAAATTATCAAGAGTCTTTCCCAAGTAGTATTGAAAACCTACCCAGACTTGAAATTCTGACTATAGGTCCTTTTTCAGATGAGTTAGACTACTTTCCGTTCCCTGCCGCTAATATTATTGAAGAAACAAGTGGCGGCGTTTACTTTCCATCACTTGTTTCCTTATCTGTTAAGGGATGGTATGAGCTTAATAGTCTGCCAGATCAAATACAATATATCACCTCTTTACAATTTCTGTCTATCTCTTCTTTTGATTCTCTGGAGGTTCTGCCCGAGTGGTTGGGGAACATGGTTTCTCTTATGTTGTTGAAATTATACCGGTGCGATAATCTGGAGTATTTTCCTTCCAAAGAGCAGATGTTACGCCTCACCTCGCTACGACGGCTGGAAATTGAAGGCTGCCCTATCTTGGAGGAGAAATTTGAAGAAGGAGGTGAAGAGCACTACAAGATATCCAACATTCCTGGTGTTTACATAGAACGAGATCTGGTTTTTTATTGACTACTTAATTCCGCTCTTAATTTCTAACCAAAGTTTGCTGATTTAATTTCGCACATTTACTTTGAAAGCAAAACTTATAATATCTCGTTCTTCGGATTTAACTTCTAAAGGAACACAAAATTGATCTAATAACCCATAACATCTTATTTCAGAACTAATTTATGGGAATGGGGTGATAAGAGCAGGAAAAGATCTAGAAATATGAAGAAGAAAATTTGGAGTACTCTGCCTTTGCCATTTGGTGGTGTGTTTGGACTGAAAGAAACGCGAGGGTCCATAACAATGTGCGCAAGGATTTGGATCAGCTAATCACAAATGTGAAGTGTGTGATTTTATCTGATCTATTGTCTGGTTTTACTTTATATCTACTATATTATGTAACTGGCCGGTAATGTATACATCCATGTAACTTTTGTTTTCTTGTGCCACTCTTTTGGTGACGTAATGATATAAAATTTTCCGAGTTACAAAAAAAAAAACAACAACGATGTAGCTCATGTAATAGAATAATTGAGACACAAAACATTAAAAAAGAATTCAACATTGAAGGAAAAAGATTAAAATCTAGCTGTTAATGTATTTAGCTAAAATGATCAAACAGTTCATCCCTTAAACCCAAAAATAAATAAATTAGAATTAAGTTTTTCGACTATATTGTCAACAACTTACGTAAAATCCGGTGCATCCCACACTACATAGAGTAGATAACTCAGGTAGTACTTGTCAAAACATCTAACAAATTGTGCAAGAGATTTCGGTGAAGAAGGTTATGGCCGTGCAACCGTATGATGCAGATGATGCTTGCACGCGAATAATTTTGTCAAAGAAATGTTTCGTACGCACACATAGGATGGCGAACAATAAGGCATGGTTTGTTCTTGGAATCCATATATGGCGAGGAATGTTTATCCCCACAGTTCCATGTTCTGTTAGATCTATCGACCTTCCCGTTTATTTCTCAACCATTTTTATTTATTTAACCGATGGACCGAGACTTGGACTACGCAGGAAGATGAATATCACCATATACCAGAAATAAATAAGTTAATCATATTTCAGAATGTATTGCATTTTATCATTGAACATTTATCCAGGAATAGTAAACTAAACTACTAATTGACTTCCATTGTGGGTACAAAATACCGCACACCTATCAGATATGCGAAATGATGATCACCAGGACTGAGCGAAGACGATCGCGTACATCTTATCTAGAATGACGCATCAGATGACGTCACCTTAATCACGAGTAAAGTGTGAAGAGTCGTGCGACAGTAAAGAAGTCGTGCGTCAATGATAAAGTCCACGCGACATTGAAGCACGTAAGATCCGAAATTAGGGGCTTTATTAGTTGTCCACCAATATGTAAACTCCTATATAAGGAGCCGAGCGACCTTGTATTGAGAGAGATCTTTTTGAGAGTTTAGACAAGATATTTAGGAGAGAGAAAGTTTATTTGCTTCCCAAGTTAGGGTTTTCTCATAACTTTGTATTAGATTTAAAGGTTTTAATGAAAGTTCTTATGATTCTTATGGAGTTTACTTAGATTGTTCTATAGATTTTACTAAGGGTGTGGTTGTAGGATTTCCTGCAACTACATTTTGGCGCTAGAAAACAGCTCGGAATGATATACCCTGTTGATGAATTTCTTTAAAAACAAGCTTCAAATTGTTCATAGTTCTTCATCGCTCTATTAGGAATCTTTGAAAATTTTAGAAGTTTAGATCTAAAAATTCAACCAAAAGTTTCAATCTCAGAAAAACAATCTTCATTGTTCAAGTTTTAAGTTCTTTAAAGAATAATTTTTCTTTTTTTTATTACAAGAAAACAAAGATGGTAAGACAAGAATATACGGCAGAACAAGCGATAGCAACCAGGAGAAGCAGAAGAATAGAAGGTAGAAGAACAAGCGAGGTTGCTGAATTATCAAGGATGGGAGAAAAAAACAATCTAGGAAATCAAGTCCAAACTCAGATCCCAAACGAAACAGTGCAGAATAACACTATCGATTACGATAGAGTAAGCATTCATACCGCAAATACAGATTCAACTGAAGAAGAAGAGCAAAGAACGGTACATGGAGGACTAATAGAAGGGGATGAAGAGAACATGACAATTGAGGAACTTCGACAAAGGCTGGTTACAGAAAGAAGGAGAGGAGACGAAGAACGTGCGAATTTCACGCGTCAGAATAATGAGCTAAGAGAAGAGAATATAAGATTACAGGAGCAGAGATCAAGAAGCACCACACGTGCAAGCTCATGGTCAAGGAAAAGTAGGAGTACGACAAGACGTAGCCAGTCTAGTCGCAGAGATACCAGACAAGAGCAGCCGTTGGATAACGTTGTTGACAGTTTTCAGGTAGATGATAACACGCAGAATCAACGCGGTGGGCATCGCATGGAGCAAGAACCAGCTGATGATCGGTACACGCTGCAGGGAGCAAATTACCAAAGGCAAGAAGGTCGCAGGGCCAATAGATGTGAACAGAAAGGCGAACGGAATTGCACACATCATGACCAGGATGATGAGACAGATGAGGAGCAAGGGAGAGTGATATTACATGGTAGAGAAATTTTGCGAAATCAACGAGAACGCGAAGAAGAAGAGGAAAGGAAACTCAATGCACAAGTTTATGCGAGACATGATAGGGATATGCGAAGAAGAATATGAGATGAAGCTGAAGAACGAGAAGTACATGAAGTTGTGCGTCAAAATAGGCATGACAAAAAAGTCAAGCAGGCAAGATTGAAAGACCCTTGTAGCAAGATGCACACCGAACCATGAATGAATAAATCCTTAGAGAGTTAGAAGAGATGAGAGAAATGATGACAACGCGAAAAGATGGAGGTAGGAGACAGTTGGATGAAGCAATAGAGGAAGCGGGAAATACACTATTCGCAAGGCAGATACAACTCGCAGCAGTACCATCTTAATGCAATCTACCTGTCTTTACAAACATATTTGATGGAAGCACATGTGCAGTCCAGCATATTAGAGCATACGACCGGTCACTATTACAGTGGGAAGAAAATGACGCGGTACTGTGTAAATATTTCCCAGCGAGCCTGACAGGGAAAGATTTACAGTGGTTTGAAGTATTTCCCATGGGAACTATTCGCTCATTTCACCATTTACCAAATATCTTCTTAGGACAATACATCAGCAATAACATGCTAAGGCCTGGTATCGAAAAAGTGTTCAGTTTACGCAGAAGAACCAGTGAGATCTTGCGTAATCTTACCACGCGTTGGAGGAGCATGTGTAGCGAAATGGCTGGGAGAGTGGATGAAAGAATCCTTATACTAGCTTTCATCAATGCACTTTTTGCTACAGATTTGTTATATACGCAGGTATTCAGGATAAAAGATACAATAACCATGCCAGAGCTACGCGAATATCAAGAAGAATATATCGCTCTTGAGGAAAAACAAAGAGAAATGGAGTCTTACCCAGTCACGATCGCAAACGCAAAAGAAGGAAATGATAGTCTACTTCCAAGAACAACAAATGCCATTGCAAGTACATCCTAGGGGAGTCAAGGAAAGAATGTAATCGAGGAAGAGCAAAAGATGGTAGCCATGGGCAGTAGGGATCAAGAAAAGTTTGAAAGAGTATACAGAGAAAGACAATTCAATAATCGTGGAGGAAATAACAAGATTCAATGGCTTGATAACCAACTAGAAGGTTATGGAGGGAAAAAGCAATATTATAACTAAGGCCCAGGAAGTAATAAAGTGGTCTAGGAGCAGATAAAGATGCCGCATCACCGCGATAGAAAAAACCTGGGAAGCGGTAATTTCAATTGAAGACATTCCAGAGCCACCAAATATGGGAAATGAACCACCACCAGGGAGGAGAAGTAGAGAATTTTGTGCTTATCATCGTTTCCACGGCCATACCACCAGTAACTGCATAAATATGAAGAAAATTATACTCAGAATGATTGATCAGGGGAAACTAAACCATTTTATAGTACAACAACCACAGAATCTACCACGGCCACCAGAAGGGCACACACCAGGTATGGAGGCAGGAAGGAACACATATTTGATCGAGGTAGGAGCGAAGGCAAAGAATTTATATTGTAACTCGATAATACATTCATTCAGAAGCATAGAAGACTTCCACGACAATATTCTAAGTCGAGTTTATACAAGAGATAATGATGGAAGATAGATAATCAATCTTGAAAAGATTTCACCAGTGAAATATTGGAAGAAATAACCCATCTCATTTAACGCAGAAGAAGTACCGGGAGGAGGAGAATTGCATGAAAGTCCATTGGTGGTCAAGATGGACATCAACCCAAAAGCAAAGATTGATGCAGAGGCATGGGAAATAAATAGGATATTGATAGATCCTGGTAGCTCAGTTGATATACTGTTCTACCACACTTACAAGACCATGGGTGCAAGAGATGATGAACTTATACCGTCAACTTAAAAGATTATGGTTTCAACGGTACAACTAATAAACCAAAATGAGAAGTAACGATACAGATCCCGCTCAAAAACATAACCACGGAAATGGTATTCTGCGTAGTTGATATATAATCTCCATATAATGCCTTGATAGGAAGGCCATGGTTACACAATATTCTGGTTGTGGCTTCAACCTGCCACCAATGCATCAAGTTTCCTTTACCTCAAAGTATTGGAGTAATAAGAGGAGATACAATCGAGGTAAAGAATTTCCATGCGATTGATGTCGATAAAAGTGAAGCATGTACTGAGAAGCGAAGAGATTATAAAAAGGAGATACGAGAATGCAAAAGAGGTGAAAGACTAATGGTCAATGTTGTGTCCAAAAGTGGAGAAGTTAACAAAAATAATATTGAGGCGATATTTCCCGCACAAGAATGAGATAAGAGAATCAGAAAGATTGAATTTCAAGTGGGTGAATTGGTGTTGAGGCAGAAACCACCCTACTAAAGAAATAGTAAAGAAAGTTTAAAGAAACCATGGGATGGACCATACAAGGTCAAGAAAGTTGTTGGAAATGGAATGTACGAATTAGTAGATGACAAAGAAGGAAATCCATCTGGTGAATTTTAGAACCAACTGTATTTGAAGAAATATGGTTCATGCGACAGTCGTAGCACAACAAAAGAAATAGACCGTATGCGAACAAGTATGTTAAAAAGCATATGCGAACTTAATGAAGTGCAGGGGCGAAAGAAGCAAGAAAGTCCTCTCAGATATAAATCTTTTTGGAGAGAGTTATTATATAGGAGAATAAATAAAGAAAGAAGACATTAGAATTGTACTAACCAAGAGTATGAATGAAAATGAAAAATTATTCTTCCTTATGCAAATCAATTATACAATATCAGAAAAAGGAAAAAAATAAGACCTTATAAAAGACCTTTATAGAAGGCAACAGAAGTAAAGACTCCAACTAGGGAGGATAGGAAACCAATTGTGACGTGCACCCTAGTTCACACATACAACAAGAGGAAATGATAAGACCTAACACACGTCATAATCGGGGAAAACCTAGTTAGCATGACTTGGGGGAAAGCTACACCGACCCTGAAACCTGAGTCATGGAGATTTGGGGTGAAACGAAAGCCTATCCAGGAGAGGCACCTAAATCGAAAGATTAAGGTGACAAGGTCTCTCCTAAAGAATGCAGAAACTCGATTAGGGCGCCAGGGTACACGGTTGAGCCAAGAGTGTCTGGGGCGTACCTGGTCACTCTTGTCAAGTCTTGACTATGATGCACTCGGTCCAAAGAAACCCCATTTAGGGTGTGGTCTCGTAACTACAAGTCATATCGGTGGAAGGATAAGAGGCCACGAAAACAACTGATTGTTGCATCACTGGATGGGAAGATCCCACCCTAACCAGGTAGGGGTAAGCTTCCTTGAAGGGGCAGTCAGGGGGAATATAAGGAAGGCACCCTCCATTAGGAAGCTGAATTGTGTCAAAAGACGCAAATATCATGAGGATTTTTACTCACAGGGGTACCAAGACTTGTCGTATTTGAGCGTCAATAAAACCTGCATAGGCAATAATACAAGAACATGATAAGGCGAGATCAATGGGTCACTACATGAAAATGTAAAGACCGCCTGAGATTTCGCCGCACAGAAACAAAATCATATCTTAGGAAAAATAAGACCTTTATTTAGGAAGGCTCAGTAAGACCTCATGAAAAAAATAAAACTGAAACTAATATTATTTTGCAGGAAATAAGGAAACCGCTAATAGCTCGCGGACATAATCGCACAATGAACAAACAAAGGAGAACAAAAAATGATGCATGGACGTGAAAACGATAACACGGAACATAGTTGAAGCAGAACGAAGGCACAATCATAAGGTAAAATAAAGAAGAGGTAATTCGGACATGATAATTAAATAATTTAGTTATGAAAGAAATATGCGAATACATAAATGATAGATTATCGCATAATGAAACACCACACAAGGTAGATTCACGCACATATGATAATTTTACAGATAAAATACACATAGTACTACATAACATTTGCGCCACTCTAGCATCTTGTGACGACTAACAGAGGAAAGAATGGGAATGCAAGCATATAAAGGAGTGTTACTCGCCCCCATGTGATAGATTCACGCACATGTTATATATGAATATTGTTATACATGTTATTACCGCCAGATTAACTCAAACTGTTGAAAAGAACAGTACTTCGCTTTTCATGTTTTAATAAGTGCAGAGAAATTTACATTAAAGAAGCCTTAAAAGCTTAGGAATTCACATTAAAGAAAAAGTCTCAAAGATTAGAAAGTATTCAGCATACAAAGAACTGACAAAGAATTTACAAGTGCGAATATAAAGGAAAGATCTTCAGAAAGAACAGTTATTTTCCACCCATGTCATCTTCATTGCTCTCCTCATCCCCAAAGCCACTGAATTCCTCTTCAGTCTCTTCATATTCTTCATATTATCCCTCACTATCAGAGATGGCAGAACCTTCTTCATTAGGAGAAACTTCAATAAAGTTATAATTTGTCATAGGGATGTTATTATCGGTGCAGACTTTCTTAACATCCGCATCACGAACGCGAATAGCATCCTTGCTCAAATTGGAAACAATGACAGTCAGCTTTTTCTTGAGTCTGCGGTATTTAGTGTCACGAGCGGAACATTTCGCCTCAAGATTCTCAATTTTCTCAAGATACATCTTTTGCGAAAGAAGGTCAGAAGGTTAAAGCCGCATAAGAATATCTATCAGAGAATAACAGGTGGATAAGAATAATAAACAACCTTCTTTTTTAGAAATAATATCTTTAACCAATGCATCATGATCAGACTCTAGACTAATAATTACATCTACATCACTCCTAGCATTATCAATGACCCTAGCAGTCCACTCAAATTCAGCATCACTTTCTATAAGAAGTCGAGAACGGATCAAATTCCCCCGCTCAACAAGTGCATTCTTTTCGCTTATTGCTAGATCTCGCTCCACTTGAACTTGGAGGATAGTTTCTTGAAATTCCTTTAAAGCTTTCTCACCTCTAAGAATAACCTGATCCTTCTCAGTAATAAGAGTGTTAATTCTTGCTTCTAAGACCTTAATCCTTTCTTTAGATTCAAAAAACGGCGTCTAAGGACATTACTAGTAGATATTGCACTCCTATGATCATAATTAAGAGGTTGGTACTTCGCTCTGAGCTCCTCCAAGGAAAAGTTTCTTAATTTGTCCTCAGAAATGTTATTCATGGAAGAATTAAGGTGCTCAAGAAGAGACTCATCATCAACAAGATGATTAAGGGTGCGAAATAGAGAAGTTGCCTCGTCAGTTAAGTTTTAAATCTATGCAAGAATATGAAATTAAAAAGGAGCGAAGAAGATGAATAAGCAAAAAGGAAGAAGAAATAAAGAATTATGCACCAACCAATTGATCATTCCTCTTGGCGAAGCTTAGTAACATCATTCTTATAATTGGAGACTTCAGACTTGATTTTAACATTCTATCCTCAAGAGAGTGAAGTCTTCTTTGAAAATCTGAAGAAACAACATGTGACATGCGAGCCATCTGCGAAGACATAAGATGAATATTAAGATATATAGCGTAAAGACATCATGAAAGAAAGTGCGAAAGTATAAAAATTACCAAAGAGCCAAGCGCGAACTGAAAACTTGGACTCAATAATGAGGAAACTCCACGAAGGGATTCATTATCTAAAGAAGGGGCATCACATATCTTCGCAATCGTCTCACATGTGCGAGTTAATGCTTCATCTACGATTGCTGACATGGAGTCAAATAAGATACTAGATAGTTTCCCCATAGAAGATGTGATCGAGGAGTCGTCAGGAGAAGGCATTTCATCGTCACTGGATTGGGAACTTGAAGAAGAAGGAGAAGATTCCTTCTGTTTCTTTGGAGGATTCTTGGAAGAAGATTTAGAAGTAGTTTTCTTGAAGATAATTTTATCTTTGCCTTAGCACCTCCAGCTACCACCTAAGAGAATAATAAGAGATAATAAACAGAGGAAAAAATATTGTTAAAATTAAACAAAGAGTATTTCTTACTTCATTATCATGTGAATGTGACGCTTGAGACGTTTTTTTAGCCTTCTTTTTCAGTTTCGCAGTGTGAAATCAAAGGAAATAATAAAGGTAGGGTAAAAAAATTAAGGGAAAATAGATAGAAAGTCTAAGTTAAAATTAGGGTACCACATCAAGTTCCTCAGGCCATCATAACACCCAAGGATTGTTAGCGGGGAATCCCGCAGGTAGGGGAAGAGTTGAACTATCTTCATTTCTGCCAGTTATGTAGGTACCAGCCAAGACAATAGGATACTCCACCCAACGAGTATCTTTTGACTTACGAGCGGAGTTATTAATAGGGTCATGAAATTTGACATCACGCATGATTCTTTCATCTTCAACGATACCGTCCTCTCTTGTCAAGCGAATACCCCATCGAGATGATTCATTCTTCATAATGGCAACGTCATAGTTATTGAAGAAATTCTCAACTGTGTAGTCTGCGGAATTGATCTCCTTATGGGCATATTCTATATTTCTTACTTCTACGGGATAAATAGATGCTAATCCCTCCACACGGCGAGCGTATTCCATGACTATCCTGATACAATCACCACTCAATTGGAATATGCAGCGCGAAAATATCGCATCAGATAGAATTTCATAGAATAGAGGAGTTTGAGGATTATAGAGAGGAACAGGAAGACCAGCGAGAGGTTGTCCCACTGAAAAAATGTTCTTCTGATCATTCCATTTATCAGGCGAAAACCATTCAGGTTCAAGTGTAGACGAAGGTTCTGAGCCAGGAGGGATGGATTGTGAGAAGCCTCTCTGACCGAATTCGGCCTTTAATCTTTTGAAATCTCTGTCATTCTTCCAACCATCTTTAAGAGGCATCTTCAGTATGGGAATGCAAAATAATGAAAAATAACTCAAGATGGTCAAATCAGTAAAGATCAGGGTGATCAAGATGTTGAGAAAACCGAACGTGAGAATAAATAAGTGAAGTAAAAAGAGATAATTGAAAGAGAAGGCGAAGTAAAAAGTGATGGTTGAATCAAAACCTGGGTAGAACCAGAAGAACATCAGCAGGATAAAAGTTGCAGGGAAAGAAAACAGAGTAAAAGGAAGAGAGAAGAAGATGTATGACAGTAAATAAAAGATTTACTCCGATTCCCAAGAGATTTTCTCCATCAATGTGTTGATTAAAAATGAATGAATATGAAGAAATGGTTATAAGAGACATGTCAGATAGCAAGTGGTTAAAAGGACACGCGTACATGTCATGCCTAAATCAGGGGAGTATGTCGGCAAAGAAGAATACGAAAAGATTAACGGGTGCGACAGAATAAATTAGAGTTTCCCATATCGCTCTCTTTATCAAAAGAACGGTATGAGAAGAGGCAAAATATGGGTACAAAATGCGAGAAGAGTTTCCCATATCGCTATCAGATATGCGAAATGATGATCACCAGGATTGAGCGAAGATGACCGCGTACAGCTTATCTAGAATGACGCATCAGATGACGTCACCTTAATCACGAGTAAAGTGTGAAGAGACGTGCGATAGTAAATAAATCATGCGTCAATGATAAAGTCCACGCGACATTGACGCACGTAAGATCCGAAATTAGGGGTTTTATTAGTTGTCCTCCAATTATGTAAACTCCTATATAAGGAGCCGAGCGACCTTGTATTGAGAGAGATATTTTTCAGAGTTTAGACAAGATATTTAAGAGAGGTAAAGTTTATTTTCTTCCCAAGTTAGGGTTTTCTCTTAACTTTGTATTAGATTTACAGGTTTAAATGAAAGTTCTTATGATTCTTATGGAGTTTACTTAGATTGTTCTATAGATTTTACTAAGGGTGTGGTCGTAGGATTTCCTGCAACTACATCCATGATATGATCTATGAAAATTCAACTCTTTTATTTTCATTTTATGAATGTTCATTATTATTTAAACTCGATTTATATTATGGTAACCCCTGTTTGGGGACCGAAAGATGAAATAGTCGCCATTTAGCAGCGGAAACTCTAGCCAAGGGGGAAGGATTGCATAATGAAAATCAGGCAGTATCTTTCTTTACTAAGTTCGGTTTTTGGTTAAATCTTCTTCTAAACGAAGGTCAGAGAAGGCAAAGCTAAGAACTCTATGAAGATGAAAATGAGTTTGAAACTAATGAAGACGTGTTTCTTTTTTTTCTGTCAGTTAGGCGTATATATTTTGTTTTCCTGGTCCTTACGAGCCTTTACCATTTAAAAAGTGTGAGAATACGGTTTTTAATGTGTCTCCACCATCGACGGTTGCAAATAGTTCTATCAGAGGTAGATGAAACTAGTGAAAACGAAGGACAAAGATTACATGAAGATGGCTTGCCGATTCATGATCAAAATGCAAGTTGAGGGTCTGAAAGATTGATCATGAGTTTCCGCTCAAAAAGTGTGACAAAAAAATCCCAAAGCCGGTAATCAGGTAACATGCTTCAAAATTAAAGGATTTATTTTTTTCAAAATTGGAGCGGAACATATTTCAAAGCTAATTTTTTTTCCATAAAAAAAAAGTATTACTGACAAAGTTATGAAAGATAGGGTGCCTCCCACAATTGAGGACTTTGAGAACTTCCTCCAATAGTAGATAGTATTAGGAGGTCAGGCATAGAGCCTTTTTTTAAAGGTTTTACAGCATACTATTTCAAAGTTGTTTAAACACAAAATAAGTTTCTCCATTTGAGCATTGGTCCTCTAGCTGGTGCTTCTAGTTCTACCCTTCAGAGCCTTAATGATAGCTTGATTGCTTCCCAGGAGATTGGTTGACTTGCAGTGTAGTTGGGAAGCCCAGTCTAAAGCATCTTGAGCTGATGTGCATTCACCTTCTTCCCTTCCACGACTTCTAGTTACTCTGACTCTTCTGCCAATGGTTTCCCCTGCAGGACCTAGAATACATACACCCATTACTGTTAGACCCGTAATATCATTATACAAGGACAAGAAAGCATAGGAAACTTTCCCTATTAGTGTCTCTTAAATAGCTTCAAAACTACCAACATGCATTCTATTTCTTTCAATTTGAAAGAGTCTCTTGGTTTCAATTAGGTGACTTATTATTAAGTTGCTTGTTTTCCTAGGACAATGGACAATGTTTTCGAAGACCATATCACACCTGGCTTTCCAAATAAACCAGCAGATGGTAGTACAGAGATCACCCAATTTCCCAACTGAGTCCTACTATTGTCCCTGGAAAACCAGCTAAAGCACCAATCAGCCAATCTATTGTAACTAGAGCTAGAGTTGTCAAGATTCAGAGAACAATGGGCCCAACCATCTCCGTCAAAATTACATCTCATAAGAGCATGTTTACCAGTTTCAGGATGCTCCTTCCATAGCTGACATATTGGATCTATATGTCTGGCAAATTTGTCCTGGTGAGCACTGTAGGGCAGAATGTTATTTTTCAGCTGAGGAATTTGGCCTTGCATAGATGAAAAACTTGACCCTAGGGATAACATTCAGATCCCAAATTTTCCCAGCTAGCTGGTCAGTCAGCTGAGAACTTTTCTTATCCAACAAATCATATAGGGATTTGCTAGTACAGTTTCCTTGGGGATTATCTAGCCATCTCAGAGTGTCTTTGGCATCTCTGTTAGCAGTTATCATGAGAATTTGTCAGAAAATATCCCAATTAAATAGATCATTTAGCACATCAATATTCCAACCTGTTTCTGTCATTAAATCACTCACTATACTAAAGTTATTCTCCCTATCATAATTTTCTAATTGTAAAGGTTTCTCTAAGTTGTCTGTGATCCACCTATCATTCCAAATATGAACTGAATTATCATTACCTATCTGCCAGACACTATAATCTTTAAGAATCATCAAACCCTAGTGGACACCTTTCCATGCCCAAGAATAACCATCATAACAAATAGCATGGAAAGGGTTAGTATTTGGGAAGTACTTCCCTTTCATAGTCTTCGTAAAAGTAGAATTATACCTCCAGCCATTTTTAGCAATCAGAGAAAGATTCAATAAGTCAAGTTTTTTTAAACCATTTCCACGTTTTTCTTTACTCTTAGAAAGACCCCTCCGACCTCCGGGGTATAAACCTTTCTTAGGACCAAGTTTCTCCTACCAGAAGTCTCTTATGGTGCTAGTGATTCTATTTATGGTAGTTTTAGGAAGAATGAAAGTTGACATGGTGTAAACATGAAGGGATTCTAGCACAGATTTATCCATGACTTCTCTACCAGGAGGTGAAATAGATTCACACTTCAAAGCTAATCATAGTTAAACTAGAGGTACCGAACAAAAGTGAACATACAAGACATACAGATTTGGTACAAATTGTAGCATTTGATGAAGTGGCACAATCAATAATCAAATACCCTGTTTCCGTACTAAGCAATAAACAGGTAAAAAAAAAATCAGATTATTTTATTGGAAATGCTAGTTGGCTCCTTATTCTCTACCTCCCTATTCACCTCGCTATAATCTAAGCCCCACATCCATATCGAGATCCGCATTCAGGTTCAAGTGGGGTTCACCATTCTCCTAATGTGGGGTTTAGATTGTAGGGAGGAGAATAGGGAGGTGGAAATTAGGGAGCCAAATAGCATTGCGGTTATTTTATGCAACTGGACAATTTATTGACTCTAAATTTGTAGAGCAATGATGATAAGGCGTGTACTGTATAATTTGAAGAAGGCGAAGGAAAGGTGCAACCATATCAAATTAAAAGGGCATGATTTCATGGGAGGTAACTATAATCTGACAGTTAAGAGAATTTACTTCAAACAGAAAGAGGTACACATATATCAATCAATTCTAAAAAATGTAAATCGATATCAATTTCCGATTTTTTTCCAGTAATATCGGAAATAAATCATAGTGTTATTTTACAGGATATTGTCGCCATGGATAAAACTACTGCACAAGTACGAACCGGATCGAATGTTGGCCCAGATGGATTACCCCCCAAAGAAAAAATCATTACTTGTACGTGCTAACTGCTAAGAGATTTTTGTTGGTAACTAATATAAGTGGCACAGGTTCCGGATAGCTGTGGATTGCTGTCAGATTACGCTTGACATATTTCGTGATCCCGTTAACTGTTATCACTCAAGTGGACATAAGAAGGGAAGTACTGCTTGCATCATCTCCAAAAGGTGATTTCCCGATGAGCTCATATGTACGCCTTCTCATTCTTAGATGCCTAACTTTGGTTTCATGTTTTTCTAAAGGATAAATGTAATAGTAGGTAGATTAAAATGTTATTCCCAATTTATTTGTGTACATGTTGTCTTTTGAGTTGTTTGTTAAAGTAATAATCGGGTAGTTTAAAATGTTACTCACAATTTATTTGTTCTCATAATGTACTTAGTGTTTTGAATTTTGTTATGTTTTAGCATGGGGAGGATTCCTGGATATATAAGGTTTTGACTTCAAAATTTAGATTCGTCATTAACCATGCGTAACCGTCCTGGATATATAAGGTTTTGACGCAATTTTATGACCCTAGCCCGTGCATTTGCACGGGCATGAAAGGCTCTTGTTAGTACCTGTTATCGAATGACCAGTGTATGTTAGGTGTGCTCTATTTATCACACAAATTCTAACTTGTTTTACTTTTTTGTTTTTCGAAGCTCTACAAGGAAAACAATTAACCGGAAACTAAAATGTTATCCCAATTTACGACACTTTGATCCGAGTTCAAACCTGAATAGATTTTTCATTGATACACCAGTGGAAAGCTTGCAACTTGACTTAAATGAAGGACTGCTCTACAGTAGCCATTTTGTTGTTAAAAGCGATATCATTGGGAGCCTGCTGGAGTTCTATCCCAAAAACGATATCATTGCGAGCTTTCCATGCTGTCCAAGCTATATTGGAGAAAACTTTAAATACCAAATGTGATATGGTTTATCAAATCGACCGGCTAACCAATGATTTTAAGTTAGACTTAGAGATTTCTTTATATTGGTGAATGAGACTAAATCGATATCCAACAAGACACCTTAGATGTTTCTAATCTACTTGAGTATGATCAAGATAGTTAGACACTTAAACCAAGCACAGTAAAGTTTTAAACTTCACGAGAGATAGATCTTCATTTTTCCCTTTTTCTTGATTGAAGAAGACACACAATTAAATCAAATTTAATCTCAATAAACAGATCTTCATTGTTCCATTTTTCTTCTATATATTGGCAACAAACGCACACTAGTGCTAAGGCCAAGACGTTTAACTCATCATTATTCTTAAATTTTTCTGGTCCTGAAATTTTCCTTCTTGGATATGAGCCTAAGCCCTATTATTTTTTCCACCTTATTAGCGTTGGAAATGGTCAAATGTGAAGAAAATAAATTCCTCTATGCAGGAGTCTTCCATTCTACTATAATGAAACTGAAAATTAGTTTCAAAGATGTCATGGAAAGAAGAAGGAGATCGCATAGCTGTTCATGATGCTTCGTACTGGGCTTTTTAACTGATTCAACCTGCTTGCATAGATCATCACTTGACTAGCACTCTTTAGGGAGGGACAAAAAAAAAACAAGTTGTGAGACCAACTCTGATGTAGATCAGCTTATCTTGAAAATTAATTCTTTTGAGAAAGTAATATGTAAGGTTATAAACACCAAAAACTACTTACATCTCCAGCATCTTGCTAAACCTGGAGGAAGAATTCAAAGTCCTCAGACACGGGAGGCACCTGGTTTAGCTACTCTCTGTCAGTAGTTTTCCTTTTTATCTACGAAAGAAAAAATAGTCTCAAAGATGTCGATCGTATAGAATATCTCTATTACTTTTATATATACTGATATACAACTATTTAGCTGAAATGCTAGACCGATGCTGACAGTGGCGGAACTGGACATTGAGTATGGGAGGGGTTGATCCTTTTTTTGGGCTGGCTTAAGCATAAAATTGACACACATAAAATGATCCAACTCAGAATGGTTTTTTAGCTTGTTGGGGATGGCTTAAGCTAGCCCTAGTCATCATCTAGTTCTTCCCCTGGATGCTGAACTTCAAGGCTCTTCTATCACTTGCAATCTTTTTACGCTCTAAAGTCCAAACCTTAATGAATTTTCTTCGTGTAAATTTTTATATCCCTGTTTTTTTTTTATTCTTGAAATTTTGACAAAAAAAGGTTTTGAACATTTATAGCACTATTAGCACATGCTTAAAACGTTATGGTTCTCCATATCCATCTAAGAGAACCAAATAGGGCGCAAATTCTAGTCAACTAGGCAACCTAGTGTCGGTTGTGTAGCTAGAACTTGTCAAACAAACTGCGGAATTTTTTTATTAAAGAGGATTATGGTCGTACATACCCCATGCTTGGGAAGAAATTTGGTGATGAAATGTTTAATACACTTGGGTGAGTTAAATTGTTTTTATACAGAAGAGTTAGAATACCATAAGGATAGTTAAGATTAACTCACCCTAATCATGTAAGACGGTTAAACTTACAACCCGTGATGAAACTGAAATGATCTATGAAATTTTGTTGTGCTTAGGTTGACTACCATAAGATAGGGAAAGCTTGAACCTATGAGTTTGTATAAAATTAAACAGCACACACAAGTTTAACTATATGAAAGCTGTTACTTGTAACTTAGCGTATCATATTACGAAAAAGATATACCAAATAACAATCATTTTATTTGGAATCTTTTATAAGGACCAAAGTTAACTCAGCATAAACTTGATTGCAAGTTTTAACAGAAAAAAGACGACAAAAAACTAAAATTTCCTTAAGGCTTTGCCTGCGCTTTTCTTTTCACACGTAATGAGCTTAAGTATGCCATCTTTTACTTTCCAAGTTCTCATTCTTTCCTACTTGTTCTCTTAAAGGTGAAATTATACTTGAATGTAGATAATCTCATTTTCTCCAGAACATATTGGCTGAGTTATTAGTTTCTCAATTTACTCCAACATCTAAAGACTCCTTTTACTTATACGAAAGAAACTTTGAAATCATATTGGAACTCTGAAATAATATTCATTGTATAAGATATTTGCTCCTTCAAACGTAATAAGAGTGCATTTTTAATACAAAACATCCATTATATATTTATATTGTTACATGGTGCAATCCACAAGGAAATAATTAAAGCATGAGGTTAATCTTAAGTGCATGTTCATGCCAGGCGTGACACGCATGTTTTCACTTTTCACATGAGAGAACTATGACCGGCCGACCCTCACACCACAAATGCCTAATTCGAAGCTGCTGAAATATCCAACAAACTGTGCATAGGTTTTGATTTTAAAAAGTTAATGGTCGTTACAATGCAATGCAGTGGATAGTGCAATGCATTTGTGTAAAGTCACATTATATGTGTGAGTCAAAAAGAAGTAAGTTAGATCATTACTGAATGAAAATTAAGACGTCGAAGTTATGTACTATGACTCAACAGATGCTCTATCATTTCAAACTCGGGGCATCAGTTATCGAAGAGTATATATACGTTCACTTCTGTATTGCATTAGCAAAAGAGGGTTTTATTACGGATGATACTTCTTTTCTCTTACATTTTAGATTCTATTTTGCAGTTATGATGTTGGAGAAAATTTTATTTGCCCTTAAGTAGGCGTCTCGAAGAGGTCAGCTTCATTCTTGATGAGTCGCTAAAACATAGTCATCATTATTTACACAATATGCCAAATGGGCAATGAAATAAACAACAAGTATAACAACTATGAAAACAGAGTTGTTTACTAACTTTTGCGACTTAATTTGGTTGAATAAAACTTTACTTAATCCTTCATCAGTCTTTAGTTACTGCGGGCCTAATTTTAACAACTTGTTTTTTATTCCGAAGCTCACTTTCAGAATTTCATCACAACCGTTGGAAACAACAGGGACACTGATTAGGCGGTCATTTTAGAATGAAAACGCCGGTGGCCTTAACAGTCATAACATAATCATATATACGAACTACCACTAGCTATACTATATATATATATGTTGTGTTGCATGCCATCTTTTGGATCGATGTTTCTGGAAATCTCTTCCCGGTACCCCTAAACCGGAATGGCATATTCCCTTAAATCAAACTATAGGATGAAGAAATTTTGCGAATGATGCTTTAAATTTGATTTAAATGCCTGATAATAATGGTCCAACTTTAACCAAATAGTAAAGATAGAACTAAAAAGTACTCCTATTACTAATCTTAGGGAAAAATTCGAATATTCATTTGGGGCCTGATAAAGAGGCAAGGGACAAATATAGTTTTAAGTCAAAGACTATTAATCACTGCAAGTAAATGAATACCTAATTTCCGTACCAATAATGTCAAAGTATAATGGATTAATTAATTGATCTTAAATACAGGGTTGAAGTGAAAACATTTTCGACTTAGCCAGTTGTGGATTGCAAAATTTATAGCCATGCCAAACTTTAAATTGCAACACATGCTTTAATATATCATGGGTCTCCATCCATCCATCAAAGAAACCATATGTGGGTGCAAATCCTGCACGTACTATAGAAGAAAACCAATCCGAAGGATTTTTGATGCAAAAACATACATGGCATTCATCGATCAGTCGACATCATTTTCGTATATGACCTACCATTTCTCTTAAGGTTTTTCTATCCACTTGTCTTCTCGAGTATGGTTTTGTGAATTTAGGTAGAACGCATTTAACACGAATCCGATTTTTTTCCCATCACGCTTAGTTGACAGCATATTTGCCCGAACTTACATTTTGGTTCGACGCTAGTGAGTGCATTTTTCCGTTCAATTTTCCGCCCCAGGGCAAAGAAAAGCTATCTAAACATCACACCTCACAAATATAAATTTATTGATGATCACACGGCATTCAAATGGAACTCATCGTACCAAAAGGGGTACAACACTCAGACTCTCCTCTTCAAGTTCAGGGTATAGATATTATTGTTCTTATTTTATTTTATTGCAGTCCATCTAGAATGACTGAATTTGAAAACCGTCTAACTCCAAGATACTTCACAAACTTTATGATTTTGAACCAGCCGAGAGCCACATAAATATCACCCGTCAGGTTAATGATTTTGTACATTGAGATAGGCTCTATTATCTTTTCTTTCTTTGAAGGACACATAGGCTCTATTATCAATATCCATCCCTTGGTCGATATATGCTGTATACTTAATGGAGGAGCATAATTTCTGGTCGAGATGTGCTGTACATTTAATGGATTGAGCATAATTTCTACAATCGTAAATTTTTCATGTACTTGAGATTTAAATGAGTGTCATTTTCTGTTAAAAAAGAAATAAGCCTACTATTCTTTAATGTCCTCATTACTTTCTTGAGGTACATATATTGTTTTCAACACTTCTCATGGGAAATTGTATTGCAGTAATATCCTAGCTCATAACCAAGTGTTTATAGTTATCGACCTAACATTCCTAAACAATTGTTGTCCGACTTTTTCTCCAACAATTTTTGACCCACAATTAGAAGTTCCGTGCTGATATGGCATCAGATCTGACCACTCGGCGCTAAAGTTGGGCTCAGATGTTTTCATAGCTAATTTAAAGCCATATATAAGTATCGCTTGTCAAAATTGGGACTTAAGCTTAGTTGCATATAGTTTCACGACTAACTTGTGGCTATATCTGATCCTTTCACTACTAACTTAGTTGGGGCTCTGATTAACATTTATTTTCACGACTAACTTAAAATCACGTCAAAAATGTAGATTTATCGGAGAAAATTTAGGATTCACTATTTCTTCTGGTGGTTGTTGCAAGACACTTTTTCATTGTCGATATGTTCCAAATCGAAATATTTTGTGGGAACCACATGAAATGGACCACATTTACATCGTGCCTATAAATTAGTGATCATTTCAGCTAAGCCAATCCATAATCAACACACAGACCCTTAGAAATTGTTTTTAAGAAGTTGGCATTCTATAGTTTTCACTACTTTCATGGCTGAGTTTACAGCAAACCTACAGTGTTACAAGCCCACTCTTCCGTACCTAGATATGGAGTCAAATATTGAGTTAATGAACCAATTCTCAGAGCTAAACCCAAATGTATTACAGAATAATTCTAACTTGGGTTTACAGAGCTTCATGAATAGTACTGTTTACTCTGATGAGTACTCTTTTGCTCATCAAGAACAAGCTGAATTCCCCGTACTCAATAATTCCGTAGATAATAATCAAGTTCTATTCCAATCTGAAAGTTCGAGTGCGGTTCCAATTGCGCATCAATCTACGGTTTCAAACAAGAAAAGAAAGTCCATTGCTGATACAGATGGCAGTTCAGGGAACTCTTCTACTCTTGGGGGTTTAGGAGGAGAAAATGAAGGCCATAAGAGAAAGAATGTATGATTAGTCTGTTTTTTTTTTTTAAGTTGTAAAAATACTTTTCCTTATCATTCTCTTTAGGTGAATTCTCTAATTTTTTTTGTTATATAATGCAGGGCGTTGGAACGAAAGGAAAAAAAGGGAAAAACAACGGGAAAGATGCAGATATATTACCGAAGGAAGTGATCCATGTAAGAGCAAGAAGAGGTCAAGCCACTGATAGTCACAGTTTAGCAGAAAGAGTAAGTCAATTGACCCACTAAAATTTCGAATTCAGTTGATCAGATCAGAGCACAAATGTATGCCTACGTGGGGGATATGCCTCAACTTGCTAGTCTATGCATATTCTTGCAGAACCCAAACTTCTCCTTTTTACAAATTGTTCTGAAAACCTACCTTCAACCATGGCTCCTCCAAGGTGCCATTAATAATGCTTACTTTTACACATGCCTGGGTTCATCCCACAACCATTATTGATTTCTTATGGAAGTGGAAATTGAAGTTTTCGACCAAACCCCTTGTGTTCTTGCGATATTGTCTTCCGTTTGCTTTGTGGTGGGTGGTGTGGTTGGAAAGAAATGACATTCAAATAGTGAAGAAGCAAGGGAGGAAAACCTTAAACTCTTTTATTATAGATATAAAGTTGTTGTTGCTTAGTTGGTCTGTTAATGTTGATTCATTCAAAAACATGAAGTTAGATGACTTCGTTTTTGATTGGAAAATCTTATTTAGAGAATAGTCAGTTGTAAGTTCTTTTTTCTCTCATGTATCTTTCGAGGGTGCTGTCTTGGCACTTTCTTTTCTAATTCCATCTTATCTTTTTCAAAAAAAAAAAAAAAAAAACTTGAGCTAACTCCGATTCTTGTATGTAAACTAATTTTCAGGTAAGAAGAGAGAAAATCAATGAACGATTGAGATGCTTACAACATCTTGTTCCTGGATGTTACAAGGTACGTGATAAAATCCTTATCCCATGTTGGGTTATAAACTTATAATAGTTGCCTCCTCCATATGAATTTTTATGTTATTTATAATAGTTAACAATTCCGATTTCGCAGACAATGGGAATGTCTGTAATGTTGGATGAAATAATAAAATATGTTCAGTCACTGCAAAACCAAATAGAGGTGAGATTCAACGTTAAATTGTTTCTATCACATTAACAAAGTAAAGAAATCAAGTAGCAGAACGTTCATGGTAACCGTCTTTCATTTTTCTTTTTTAGTTTCTGTCTATGAAGCTTACTGCGGCAAGCACTTTCTTCGACTTCAATTTGGACATGGAATCTCCCAACATATTTCAGGTACTAATTCTGTATCCTCGATTGTGATATTTTGACTTCCTCAGCTTACTAGTGAAACTTGTTCAGAGTAGTCCCACGCCTTAGTTGGGCAACCTAGAGTTCTGCTGTTTTGGGCGATCCTATCGGCCGAAACTAGAAATTGAAGGAATGAACTAATGGGATGCATTATGTTGCAGGGGACAAATGCATCTGATACCCAAGAGATGGAAAGGATGTTACTGAATAGAGATGAAGGGTATGGAGGACTTTCCCGGACTCAAGTCCCAACATTTCCCCTCTGATTTTAATTAATTCCAAAAAGGAAAAAAATAACTCTGAAAAATTATGTCTTCGCCATCTTTTTCATTTCAATGTATTGGTTACACATAGCACACATTTAATGCAACTTAAGTTTTACACATATTAAAAGCTTATATATCAACGAAAACTATACAACTCTTGTAGTCTCTTTTGGTCTCTGAATTATATGGGCCCTAATAGTGAGTCTCACTCGAATTGCCAACCGCATGGTTCCAAAAGACAAGAGTAAATATGGGTGAAACGGTGTCAACCAACTTCCCGGATCAAGAACAATGGTTCGGGCATGCCAAAGCCTCCTTATTGAACTTTGTACTTTTCTCTCTTATCTTCAATCCTGTCTCTGTCAGAATTCAGTATAACATGTAAAATCTCCTCCGGTGGAATTTCATTCAAGATGGAATCCCTCTTATATGAACACTATCAATCTCCTCGGATGTAATTTCATTCAAGATTATTGCTAACTTCAAGCCTTGTCCCAAACCGAATAAATAAAGCCCAGTAGAAGCCATTGAGGCAAACTTTAAATCAGATGCACTCACTAGTCGTGACAAAAACCAACTGAACATATAGTAAAACTGAACATCAATAAAATTATGGTAGTAAGCTCTATGACAACATATAAAATTTACTATCATTTCACACTTGAAGCATTGACAAAGCCTATATTACTTTCCATTCCGTGTTACCAAAGGAATGATAATGGGTTATTTAGTTTGTTTGACCTTTACAACAAAAAAAAAATGTTATTTTAAAGAAATTTCTTTGGGTCAATAAGATTGTGTTTGTAAGTTGGCACGATGATATGCTTCAAACAGGTGATTAGGAATTGAGGTATTGGAGAAAACTTATACTCATCTCATGACAATCGATCAAGATAGGTGTAGGATAAGGAGTGGTAATTGAATCATTAACAGCTCTGTAATAGTCCAACGGTTCCCAAGGATATTATCTGATGTATTTTGATAACAATCCACTCATAAAGTTGTTAGTAGTATATCGTAGAAGACAAAAGATATGTAAATCCACTCATAAAAGACCCAAAGTAGAAAACTATGTAAAAACTGGTTTGAATTGGTCTGCCTCAAATTATCATCGCTTAGAATTTGAAGTAAATGATGGTGATCAACAATGCAATTGACTTTCAAAATTATTAGTCCAGTAGGCGCAAAAGACTTAGACTTACTTTTATATTTGTAGTTAAAAGGTTCCGGTTCCCAAGCTATCATTCATTGATCTCTTAAGTGATTGTATGAATGCTCAAGAATATATATATATATTTTTTTTATCGGTAAAAAAGGTGCTAGCGAGTTTTAAAATCAGATCACTGGTATTATCACCCAGTAATTTTACCACTGTACCAAATGACACTGGAAAAACATTGTTAATCAATAACAATGCTCGCGAATAAAATGATTGTCTAGCACAATATATCTATTTAAGATCTATGGTCGCTAACTTTCAATTCTGAACACTAACAATCACCTGTTGATGTGACCGCCTTGTTATCCAAATCAACACATACCAATTAATAATAGTAAGATAATCCCGGACCCTGGTGCACATCATGCATACGAGTCATACGAGTTAAGAATATGGAAGCTAGAACAAATAGTAAATGAAGATTTCATAACAAATAACGAGTTTGTGTTCTAACAGACAACAACTGCACAAATGTTTTTTTTTACCCCGAGAAAGAGACAAGCCTCATGTATATTGATAATATACAACTGACAAATGTATGAGTTAGAGCATTACTACACTTTATGAATACTTCTATTACGATGAGTCACTAACATAACCAAGTCATAATATTAGGTGACATAATTTTATGTTCTTACTATGAGTTCTAATATTTTTTAATCTCTAAAGAGGGGTAGATAATGGAGATGTTGGAGAAACCTTGAAGTATAGAACTCGAATATTTAAACGGTTGAAGGAACAGGGAGAAAACTTGAAGCAACAAATTGTTGGAGTATATGGATCGATAAAAACACATATGTATAGTTAGGGATAGTCCCACATGTAATAAGAAGAGTACATGTGGCGTTTAATAAGTTTGGGCATCTCCTAACATAGCACCGAGACCTTTTCGACTAAAACTCCATACCTGCTGCAACAAGTGGTCAAGTTGGAGACAATATCGGTGCTTTGTGGTCGGGTCCCAGAGTAAGGGTCCGGCGGTCCGTGGAGATCCTAACCACTGGTATCATAACCTATGGTTTGGATACTGTTAGAACAAAGAAGTGGTTGTGGATGTCACTCGGTTTAGGGCGCAGGTGGATTCATACTTAAGGTGCAGTCGGCGCTCAAGGTGGAGTTAATGCTACATGTTATTAACTCAGGTGCAGCAGGGTTCTAGGTGGGAAAGGCAATGCTCAAGGTGGAGTCGGTGGACATCTCCCATTAACTCAAGGTGGAGTAGGGTTCCTAGGCGAGTAGTGACTATAATCATGTTCGATGGGTAGCATATATGGACGGGTAATCATATAGTGGAGTACGGTTGGATTGGTAAGGTGGTTTAATCTCGCCAAGGTAGAGATTGTTGGAGTATGTGGCTCGATAAAAACACATATGTATAGCTAGGCATAGTCCCACATGGAATAATAAGAGTATATGTGGCGTTTAATAAGCTTGGGCATCTCCTTACATAGCACCGAGGCCTTTTCGACTAAAACCCCATACATGCTGCAACAGGTGGTCAAGTAGGGGACAATATCGGTGCTATGTGGTCGATCCCATAGCAAGGGTTCGGCGTTCCATGAAGATTCTAACACAAGCAAGCATTCCAGAATCGTCGAAGTTTTTTCCTGATTGAAATAAGGTTCATTGTTCATATTAAGTGGTAAGGTTCATTGTTCATAAAATTTTACAGAAGTAAAGTCAAATTTTTAGGATTGCAAGATTATCGTATTGGTTAGTGGCACCATAACAAATGTCACACGCCCATTTAATCTCCTAAAATTTTCATGGGACATGACCGGAAATACTATGAGGTTCAGTGAATCAACTTCACCCACAAGTACTCAGCCTTGCACACTTGCATCGAAGTACGCATTTTCCTTCACTCTAAAGGCTTTTCACAAAAAAAGTCTTTACTGCTTTCTCTCTAACTCTTCATGCCCCCATAAGCATAAGAGGTTCTGACATGTACTTAAACAATTCTCACACAAATCAGCAACAAAATGACCGCAAAGAATACTGCAACAAACCCATTTTATTTCTCTAAAGGAAGATTACATCAAACAGTCTATCGCATGGACCAAACAGGCTATCACCCTCTTGGTGATGCCTTATTCTCTCAATTATTAGACTACATGTCTACAAAACTCTCTTTATGTAATCCTACTGATTTTTATCACTCCTTAGAACTATTTATACAACAGATTTACTAGCCAAAACCGTGAACAACACTTGTACAAACATGGGACATCCATCTGTCATATGCAGCAGTTGCATAACCTCCTATAAGGTGCCACTTTGGCCAGTTTTTCTCCAAACTCGGGCCAATCATCCAACACATGTTCCACAACAGTAAGCAACTCTCTCCCACGCTTATAAACTCCCTTTATAATCATTCTTATTTGTCTCGCTTACCGTCACTTGAGCTATAATGCACAACAGTTGCGCTTTACTGAACTTAGCCTTGATCCGATGCTCAACCATCTTGGACCTGCCAACTTCTTGCTCTAAGCTAATGCACGGATCATGCTTGTGCTTAAATAATCATGGACAATCCCTTAAACTCATTCTAGTTACTCGTGGCATCATATGGTTCACTTAGCCAATTTTGCTTGACAATAGCGATGCAACCCTTGCATTATTAGCTTGTTTGCATTGTCCAAGCTTTGGCCCTGCCTTGAAAAAATGCATAGGATAATTCTTAGTCTATTCTACCTGCTTGCATCATCCTTGAGTTTGGGCCAACTCAATTACAGGGATATGACTTAATGCCAACATCGCATGTGTCTGCCAATAAGTTTCATTACTTAGTCAAATTTCTTTACAGTGTAGAACTACCTTTGCGCTTCACTGGCCCTGCAGGGTTATGTCATCATTAGCACCTGACAGTCTATGCAGTATCGTGCAATCATTGTCGGACACTGACTTGTCCTACAACTCTGTAACGCACAATCATTGTGCACCACTTTTCTGGCCGGTCATAGCAAGTATCCTAATACGGAATACTAACAGATTTCGCAATCTGATTTGTTCTTAATTATGCAACCTTCATCGTGAGGGTCGCTCGAATTCCAACGATATTGTCATGGAAAAGACTAGAGTACATACGGATGAAATTGTGCAAAAAAATTCCTCGAACATTACTTGATTCTTTTGAACCTCAAAAAACGATAGTTTTTGACATGTGTAGCTTTCTTAGAGCTTTAACCCCTCTGTTACCCCTAATTAGTTCCAAAAACTTATTTGTATATTGTCAAATATTAACAAAATCGCCATTAATTTTCCGACCAATATCCCATATTGACTCTGATCTTAAGTTAATTAATTTAGTCTTTAATCCTTGTCCAAAACCAAAGTAATCTAGCCCAATGGAATCCATTGGAGTCGAACTTACAAACCAGATACGAACTACTACGGAGAACGCAAACTTCCACCACATCCCCTTCGTCACCGTGATGGTAGACTCATAAATTGTGAGAAAACCCATAATAAAAATTTACTTTGTACTAGTAAAGTTACAACTGAATATCAATATAGTTAAGTTTATTTGTTTTGTTATCACATACAACTTATGTATCATACTATATCATTTCACACTTGAAGCATTCACAAAGCGCCTACATATCTCTTTCCATTATGCTTTAACAAAGGAATGTTATTAGGTAATTATTTTCAAAGATCTACCGAAGGAATGTTATTAGGTAAATGAGTTTAAAATTCTGCATGATGTTATGCTCCAAAGAGGAGATTAAGGATTTGAGATATTGAAGAAAACTTAAAGCATCAAATCTTCATAGCATTATAACATGTCTAGATAACAACCACCAATACATTTTGTTTTATTAGTAACTTCATAACTAGGAAGCGTTATATTTAATATATAAAAAACTAAAAAGATCTCACTAGGATATGTATTAAGTTCGATTAATAATACCTAATGAGTTTGTTTAGTTTATTTTTGCAAAGACACAAGTGATAACACGGGACTCGTAATACTATTTTTACTTGTGTACATACCAATATAATCATATGGTTGGGTAAGAGACAAAACAAAAAATGATATGTATAATTGTATAATTCTGTGTGCAAAATACGATATTTAAATAAAATAAAATTAACAACATATATGAAAAACTAAGGAATATTGGAATCTATGACAATCAACAACGCAATTGTATTTTCTGATTTTAACAACTTGGATTAGCCCAATAGGCAAGAGACTTAACTTTTGTACCTGAAGTTAAAGATTCTAATGACCAGGCTAGAATTTGTTGATATCTTGCTTGATTTTATACTCCTATTGTTGATCTTTACGAAATAAGGATGTATCTACTGCTTACATGCAATATGATTATCTGAATACATGTAGTTAAAATGGTTGGTTGGATAACTTTAAAATTTAAATACTAACAATCCCCGTTAATATGACTGTCGTAATTGGAATCAATGTATACTGAATAATGGCCGCAACGACAGACAAGCCATTGCACTTTCCACCCATCAGAATCATGTCGTCAGAGCCATAACTCCTAGTGGCATTATTTTGTGATAATTTCCCACAAATTCATCTTTAGTTAATGCAATGTTTTAACCAAATTTGATAATTTGGTAGTCCTTCACATCATCTTTATGAATCATGAGACAAAATGGACGTTAGAACAAATAATAAACGACCATCAATTAAAAATCACGGTTATTCTTGCAGAACCTCCAAACTTCTCCTTTTACAAATTGTTCTGAAAACCTACCTTCAATCATGTCTCCGCCCACGGTGCCATTAATAATGCTTAGTTTTCGATGCTTTCGGGTTTATGCACATCTTTTTTCATATGTCAGGCTAAAAGGGCTAACAAAAGCTTGAATTAATTCCCGTTCTTGTATGTAAACTAACTTTCAGGTAAAAAGAGAGAAAATTTATGAGCGATTAAGATGCTTACAACATCTTTTTCCTGGATGTTACAAGGTAAGTGATAAAATCCTTATCCCATGTTGTGTTATAAACTTATAATAGTTTCCTCCCATTATGAGTTTTTATGTTATTTATACTAGTGGTTAACAATTCTGTTTTCACAGATAATGGGAATATTTGTAATGTTGGATGAAATAGTAAAATATGTTCAGTCGTTGCAAAACCAAAACGAGGTGAGACTCAACGTTTCGATTACATTAAGTAAGTAAAGAAATTGAGTAGAAGAATATTCATGGTAACCGTCTTACATTTTTATTTTTAGTTTCTTTTCATTAAGCTTACTGCAACAAGCACTTTTTTCGACCTCAATTTGGACATGAAGTCACCCCACACATTTCAGGTCCTAATTCTATATCCTCGATTGTGATATTTTAACTGCCTAAACTTACTATTGAAACTTATTAACAGTAGTCCCATCTTAGTTGGCCAACCTAAAGTTCGGCTGCAACTAATCAGTCTTGGGAAATCCTATCCGCCGAAACTAGAAATTGAAGGAATGAACTAATGGGATGTAATATGATGTTGCGTGGGAAATGCATATGATGTTGCGGGGGAAATGCTTATGATGTTATTAAACATAGAAGAAGGGTATTGAGGAGTTGTCCACACTCAAGTCCCAACATTTCCCTTTTGATTTTAATTAATTCCAAAAAATAAAAAGTATATCTCTGAAAAATTATGTCTTCACCATCTTTTTCATTTCAATGTACTGGTTACACATAGCACACATTTAATGCAACTTCGGTTTGGGACATATTATAAACTTGTATATCAACGAAAACTATATAACTTCCGTAGTCTATTTTGGGCTCTGAATAATGGGATTGTTATCGTAATAGTGAGTCTCACTCTCACTCGGAATGTCACCTGTTTGGTCCCCAAAACTCCACGATTTAACGAATAAATATGGATGAAATGCTGTCAAACAATTCCCTGGACCAAGAATAATAGTTCAGTTATTTTCCTCACCTTCAATCTTACTTCTGCAAGAATTCAGTATAACGAAAATACTATTTATGTATGTTATTTATTATTTTGTTTGTTTGAAATACATCCCGACATGAATATGAAGTTATAGAGATCACGTTCATCCAAGATTCATTGTTACAGAGATCTACAGAGATAAGTTAACTTTTCAGGTTCGAAGATTTGGTATAAACCTGGTAATGCTGATTTTTATTTATTTTTTTTTAACTAACTAGAGTAATGTATTTATCGTATGGGATATTTTGAGTTTGGTGCCCATAAAATGATACACCTTTGCGTTTGTTGCCTAACTTTGTCCATCTTTAAGTTTGATTTCCAGTGAGTCCCAGTCAAACGATTGACTTTATATATGACCAGGTGACGTCAATAATTTTGTTTTAGTTAATAAGAAAAATATTTAATGTCGTTAATGTCCGTCAAACACGTAGCCATGTGACTTTAGAAAAATCAACATTTTTCGTTGGTCATTTCATAATTTTAACTCCGAAATGGATGGTCAACATGGTTAAACAAAGTCAATCGGTTAACTCGGCACCAAACTCAAAGTTGGACAAAATTAGGCACAAATGGAAAGGTATACAATTTTATGAGCACCAAAATCAAAATAATCCTTATAGTATTTGTTTATTGTACGTATCCCAGTATCATTTAATTTTGAAATCGATATAATTTCATTCACCGAAATCGTGATAATGTGACCTTAACAAGCACATATTCAATCTTTGGTAAAAATTTCACACTTCAAAAAAAATATACTTATTTTTCTTTATCGTCGGTAATGTTTTACAAAATTTAAAAGCAATTACTGATTGAATTTAACTAACCAATATAACGTACACCGTAATAGTAAAAACTGAACATCAACATTACAACCCCGGGTTTTAATACCACATATCAAATGTATGATCATTTCACATTTGAAGCACTCACAAAGCCTATATTTCTCTCCATTATGTGTCAACGAAGGAACTCTATATATTGGGTTATTTTCTTTGGTTCATTAAGCTTTAGTTTCTAAGTTGGCATGATAATAATATGTTCCAAATATGTGAATGGGAATTGGGATATCGGAGAAAACTCAAAACCACAATTACTCGTCTCATAAAAACCGACGAAGATATGTGCATGGCAAAGAGTAATATTCATTAAATGATCTGTATATTATATCTAGATAACTACTAAGAGCTTGCAAGGATATTATCTAATGAATTTTGATAATATTTCATCCCTATTAGTAGTATTTGGATAAAGACAAAGAGAATAGAGAGATAATAGATGTACACGATCCTGCGTAAAAAATGTATTTTTAAAACAATATTGTAAAGTACAATCGACACAAAGCAGAAAACCATGTAAAAAGGTGGTCTGGTTGAGTCCATCTCAAATCATCGTCAATTTGAAGTAAATGATCATAACCAATAATGCAATTGAATTTTCGTATTTACAGATAGTTATTTCAATTCCATGCTAATGTTTTTAGGACATCTAAAGTGATTTCATTAATACTCGAAGAATACACTGTTGATCATGATAATGCTCGTGAATGATTGTCTAGCACATTATATCTATTTAAGATTTATGATGGATAACTTTTAAATTTGATCACTAACAATTACCATTTAAGGTATATGACCGTCGTATAAAAGCAATCAGCTTATACCAGTTATTAACGGTAACGATGGACCAACCATTCAATTGCACCCTTCACAACCATAACTCTTTGTGGCATTATTTTGTGATAGTTTGCAACAAAATCTTCCTTTAAAATTTATGGTCCTGCTTATGCACTAAGATGTAAGCTTAACCTGATGGGCTAGACCCAGCTTCACATTATACATATGACTCATGAGTCATGTATGGGTCAAGGTGGAAGCTAGAACAAATAGTAAATGAGGACTTGATAAAAAAAATGGCGAGAGAAATATTATGCTCTGAGACACAACAATTGCACAAATTAATGTATGAGTTACAACATTACCACACTTTATATATACTTCTGTTACTAGTAAAACCGAGTCCTTGTATTAGGTGATATAAGGTTATGTGCTTCCTTTAAGCTCTAATCCTGTTAAACTTCAAAGAGGTGTGTGTTGAGAAATGACATGTGGAGAAAAATTAAAGAAACAACCCCACCTTGCTGAATCGTTGAAGGAAGAACTGAGATGTCGGAGAAAACTTAAAGCAAAAAAATTACATTGCGCATTTGTTGAAGGTTCTTGCTGACTGACATATCCGACATATATGTATTTTATTCGGTTATTCCCTTTGTTAAATACATCCTGGCATGAATATGAAATAGATTTACGTAGATAAAATCGAACTTTTAAGATCGTAATTTTGGTTAAAATCTGTTTATGCTCACATATGCTGTTATTTTAGCTAGTTAGAGAATAAGATACTTATCTTTCTTGTTCGTGGCATTACTAATTTAAGTGTCCCGCAACATAATTTTGGAGATATTCAAGCACCAGAATTTGTGATAATTTAAGTCGATAATTAGTGGCTTAACTATGCTTATTTTTGGTCTTTAAAATTATACATTAGCAAAATTGGGTTTATGTGTGGTCGTAATTAAAGAATTTCTAATTTTGGTTAGATAAGTTTACATTCTGGGTTGAGATCTACAAAAATAGAACAAAAAGTAGCAAAGGAGGTGTAAATTAAGTTGGCCCAGCACATTTATAGCACATCACTGCATGCTACAATTCAAGCACATCACAACGCGTGATCTGATGTGACATGAGTACAACACGTTAGCTTAGTGTATTGGGCACATCATCACGTTACAAGAAAACACAACACACAAAAAAACATGCCAAACAAATGTATAAAATATTCTAGAATGCATCACATTTCATGCATATTTCCCAAAAAAGATTTTTTTATTAGCTAGTTTTTTACATGTTATTTCAGTGATGCTAGTTTCTTTCTATAATAATAAATAAACTAACTAAGATATTTTAAAATTATTTATTTTGGATACATAAAAAAAACCTGCTAGCAAAACATAACACGTCACAACACATCACGATTATTTTTCTCGCACAACACATCACGATTTCGAACAACATAACAAGTCTGAATCTCTTGCACAACATAACACAATAATTAACTTCGTGGGCTGGACTGTGATGGAACGACACGTTTTTACACCTCTAAATGGCATCTAATCCGACTTTGGCCAAAATTCGTAAAAAATTCATACTTCAGCCAAATTTTTCCTTTTTTTTTTTTATATTTGTTATAAGGCAATGTTTTAGAAAGTTTATAAATATAATTACGGATTGATTTTATAATGTTGCAGGGGACAGATGATGCGTAAGATTCCCAAGACACTGAAAGGATCGAACAGTGAAGACGGGTATGGATGATGCGTAAGATTCCCAAGACACTCAAGTCTCAACATTTCCCTTTTGATGATTTTAATTTCCAAACAAGAAAAGAAAAAAGAAAAAAATCTCTGGAAAACTATGTGTTGACGACAGTTGACCATCATTTTCATTTCAAGTACTGGTCATACATAGCACAAATTTAGTGCAACTCAAGTTTAGTAAATATTAGTACATTCTTATATATCAACGAAAACCATAAAACTCTGAACTCTCACAGTCTCATAGACTCCGTTGGCCTATGAATTATGGGAACGTAATCGCCTAGTTGTCCCAAAAAGGACGAGTACAAATGGTATCAAACAACGACAATTAATATATATTGTTCTTGTTCAGTTGTACCTAGAATAACAGTTATGTTATACCTAGAATTTTTTACCGATACCTCCTACCTTCAATCCCCCCTTCAGCAGAATTCATTGTTGGAAAAAAATGGGTTTCACAAAGGATGAATGACACAGAGAAGAAAGTGTTGCACTCCAAAACTTTCAAGGCTTGTATAAATTTCTTTTAGACAAATATTTCTACCCTCCCAATAACAATTGGTGATTACAACAGGTATGCGAAATATTGCCTTCAGGATACAATGAAAGCCCTGCAACGAAAACTGAATTCAAGGTTTGTACCCCTTGATTCAATCAAGAACACACAAAGAGATTTCTGATTTCTGATAATGCTTTTTTTGAAATAGAGAAAACAGATTGATTTTTCTTATATGTTAAACGAAACTGGGAGAAGCTATTTATAAAGGGTTTTGCACCTGTTGGGAATAGGTTTTTATTCGCCAACAGGTTTCTATTCACGAAACGTCAGGTTCCTTCATCAACAGACATCAATGGTGTCTTTTGGATTCGAAATTTTCGAACAGGCTTTTATCGGCCAAATAAAACCTTCAGTTCAAAATATTCCAGGACCCCCCTTTGGTTAGCGGCGTTGAAAATATTCCAACATTCATTATAGCAAAAACACCACCAATCTCCTTCAAAATAGTTTCATTTAAGATTATTACTAACATTAATCCTTCTCCCAAATCGAAGTAATCAAGCCCGAAGACGCCATTGAGGCGAATTTAAAAACCAGATGGAGTCACTAACTGTGAAAGAAACAAAGAATACATGCACTGTACTAGTAATACTGATCAACATCAACAAAATTATGATTGTGAGCTTTATTACCATCCGTTAAATGTAATATCGATCATTTCACACTTAAAGCATCCACAAAGCCTATATATCTTTCCATTATGCGTCACCATAGGAATGTTAATGGGTTATTATTTTTGGTTCGACAAGCTTGAGTTTGCAAGTTTGCTTGACGATATACTCCAAACAGGTGATTAGGAATTGAGATATTAGAGAAAACTTAAAGCAATAAATCCTCATCTCATAACAATTGATCAAGATATGTGAAAAGGAGTAAGTGTTACCTAATCCCGGTCTGGTAAGCAGTCTGGAAGAGTCATATTAGCTAGCTCGTTGGGGAATATAGATGTCAAAGTCCATAAATAATGGTATGATTTTGGTAATATTTCACTCATAATTTAAATTTTACTTTAATACCTTCGTAGATATATTGTCGGGTAATAAATGGAGAAAAAACAGAAATGTCAAAAGAGGAATGTTTTGGAAAGGAAGAAGAAAAACTTTGAAAGACTTATGTTACAGTGGCTACTAGCAAGAAAAGTCCAGATACTTACATTCTCATGTTTATGATTGATATTATAGGAAACTTCAGGGGAGCTAGGTGCATCTGTACGTGCACCTGAAAGAGTAAACAGCGGTGACGAGATGAAGATAATTATAAATGTCATTGGAGAAATGTAATAGTTACATGCATAAAAGGAAGCCTTTTGGAGACTTCAATTTTTTGGAAGGAAATTTAAATACAGAAAGTTGCAAAAAGAATTCAGATTTCAGTAACCGTTTTAATTACTTTATACTATATTTAAAATTCAGTTGTGTAATAATGGAGAAGTTATCTCTCCTCTTAAAAACATGTTCAAGATTAGGTTACTTTTTGGAAGAGGCTGGTCTTGGTCTGATCTAGATGTGAGAAAGATGAGGAACTGGTTTTGCATTTTAAGACAAAGAAATTCAGAAAAAGAATAAGGAAACTAGTTCTACCTTTAGTTTCTTACAAGATGGGGAAGACACATTTGGTAACACACACAAGGTTGAGACAATCATGGATAATTACAAGGATGGAGGTAGATTGGATGTGTCAGATTGAGAGTACGTAGATAATGTTAACATTTACAGTGGAAACCGAAGATATCTTTATGATCAAGCATTTTGGAGAAGGAATGAATATATGGCCAGAAATATCGACAAAGGATGGCTCGAAGCGGGGTTTTTCTTATAAATTCAATCTATGAAGATGGAAGCAGAGCCTAGTTCCGGGTGATTTGAATGACATGAATACCAAAACTGATAACATTAACCATGAACCTCAACATATAATTTCTCTCTTCGCCGAAAAAAAAAGGAGACGGGAAAAAATGAAATACGTAATGCGCATAATTTGGTGTAAATAATGTATAAAAGACAATATTGTAGAATAAAATTGACAAAAAATTAACAAATAAATAAAGTAAAAGACTATGAAAACGATGATAATCAATACTGCAATTGGATTGCCTTTTAAACTTAAACAACTTGGTTTATTTCAGTAGGAAAGGGACTTTCATGTTGAAGTCAAAGATTTTCATTTCCCAAACAAAAATGTATCGATCTCGTAAGTGATCTTTTTAATAGTAGAAGATATATAATGTTGATCTTGACAGTACTTGCGTATAATAAGATTTTCAAGCACGATTCATCGGCCGACAACCGAAGGAAGGAGTCCTTAATGATGAAAAAAAAGTGAGTCTGTCGGTCACATTTTTTGTGCAGAAATGTCGATATAAAAAAAAATAATTTCTGAAATTTGAGAGATAAATTGACACAAATTATGAAATTAATCATATATTTCGATCAATGAGAATCTAATGGACAAAGTACACCGTCAAAGCACATCAGAAAATCCATCAGTTCGACCAGAATCGATCAATTCCACTATCATTTTTTCTGATCATGCAAAAAAAAAAAAAAAAACACTTCAAAAATTTATATAAAATAATGAATAACAGCAATTTCTACTTAAATTTTCATTCAAAAAGAACAATATAAGCCTCCAATTCAATGATTTAATCTTTTGGTTGAGTAAATTTCAACAAAATTCATAGTTGAAAAAGTTATTCAATATTGTTTTTTGCAAAAATGAATCAAACCTTTGGTTGAATCTCAACTCACTTACCTGAGTAATAGACTCAGTGAGACAACAGGCTCACTAAACATAGTGTGTAAAATCTGCACTCTTAATTCATCAAATTAAGAATTATTAATATTTCCTCGTTTAAGAATTCTTCTAAAAAAAGTAAAAAAACAACAACAACAATTGATTAATTTAAGAAAACTATTCAGAAGGAGGGTGGAGCTCGTTTGCGCTCGGCTTCCAACTATTGTTTTGTTATCTGGAATTTTTTGAGTTTCTTGTAATTATGCAAGTCTTAATTTAGGAAAGTGAATCATTCTAAAAACCTGAGACACTGATCTTCTCAAATGTATATCTTCTTTTCATCGGATAGATAACCGATCCCCTTATTTTTAGGAAAAAAATCGAATTTAGTTGTGTGGATCAGTGGCAAATTCATGGGGAGCCAGTGGGTCACTGGCCCACCTATTTGTATTTAGATTTTTTAGTCATAAAACTATTTTTGGCCCCATTTTTTTTAGCCTCCTAAAATTTCTGAAATTTTCGCATTTAGAGTTTTTTTAGTCATAGGCATAGGCCCGTCCTGTCCCTGACAGCGTATCCACCGGCTTACCTCTGAGCATACTCGTCCCCTTCCTCACAATAAGTTAGTAATAATTACACGAGATCTCCAATATTTAAGCGGAGACTCGAACTGCTGACCTCCTATTTGAGAATCAGAGTCCCAGCCGACTGGGCTAACCCCAGATGGTTATTTTTGGCTCCATAAAATGTGGAAATTATAAAGATATTCCTATGATTTTCGTGTATTTTTTGTGTAGTTTTGAAACCGACACCTTATATCTCATTATAGTCGTGACAATGAAAAGCTTATCTGAAATTAAGGAGATCTAATGTATCACACAAATCCTATTTCATAGGAAAGGCATCGGAATTTTATATCATAGGAAAGGCAACAGAATTTTTTGTGTGTACAAGACCGTTTCGGATTATGAATCCATTGGTATGATTTCTAATGAAAAGGAATGCCCCATTGAGTAAACGTTCTGGATTTGCCACTGGTGTGGATTAGTAGATTGATTAGCATTATCATCCACCTATTTGTTGCTGCCGTTGTTTTCTTAATCTTCTCTGAAATAACCGAACCCAAAGTAGGACACAACGGGTATCCATAACAAGGTAGAAGATTTTATCTCGAACGGTAATTGGTCATTTCCTGACTACATGCCAGAGTTACAGGGCATCATACAACAACATATTAATGAGGTCCCATTTGCTATTCATACCGAAGACAAAATGATCTGGTCTCAAAGTAGTTCAGGTATGATTTCTATGAAGGATGCTTTTGCTTATTGTAGACCTAGAAAGCCTGTTGATAAGGATTTTTCAGATCTTTGGGATGTTAAGGCACCCCCGAGAAGGGCTGTAGTGGTTCAAAAGTTGCTGCATAATAGAGTCGCAACCGATGATATCGTTCGTTTCTCGAAAGTTAGCACAGCTTCATGCTGCAACCAATGTGAGAGGGCTTGCTGTTTTGAAACGCAACAACATTTATTCTTCACGTGTACTTTGGCATCTGCTCTTTGGAATTGAATTGGGAGTATATTTGGCATCTTCTTAAATACTATTTCTATTCGTGGTCTTTTTGCTATTATACGTAAACACGACGCTAGTTCACAAATCAAACAGTTGATTTTGGTGGCTGTTATTAACTGCATTTGGCTTATCTGGTCAATATGAAATAAATTGCGTTTCGATTTAGAAGCTACTCCTATTCATGTGGCTGTGTCAAAGTTGAAACTGCTTATTAGCGAATCGGGGGGAATTGGTAAGGGACATATTCACAAAAAAATGTCGGAGTTGTGCATTCTTCGATTTTTTAAGATTGATGCCAAGGCAATGAAAGAACGAAAGATCATTGAGGTAAATTGGTCCCCCCTCTCTATGGTTGGTTGAAGGTTAACGCCGATGGTTGCTCTTTAGGTAACTCAGGTCTTGCTGGGTGTGGTGTTGTTTTTAGGAATCATAACAGTCTAGTTGTTGGTTGTTTGGCGCAGTCGATCGGGTTCGACAATTCTGTTTTTTCCGAATTTTGGGGAGCCATTTATGCTTTCAGAATTGTTATAGGGGAGTATCTCGATTATGATTTGAATGTGATTCGATGCATGTCATTAGAGCCTTTTCAGATCCTTCATTGGTGCCCTAGAAGTTAGCAGTTCACTGGGCTAACTGTTTAAGGTTTTTACTCCGATCCAGTTCAGGTACTCTCAAGAAGGAAATGCCGTAGTTGATTTACTTGCGAAATGGGGAGCTTCTTGAAGTTCTCAGTGGTGGATGGAGCCACCTCCTTTCATTCGACCAACTTTGGGTAAGTGTTGGTGCAAAAATATTCACCCCAACACTCTTAGAGATACATGCAGATAGATTAAATTTTTGTCGTTAATTTGATTTTACCAAAGATGTCGAAGAAATTGTGATTGATGTGGACTGATCGATCTCCAGCTACCGACTAAATTCCACAAAAGATTGTTGATGTAATTGATGTTGAATGGTGGGCGTACCTGCAAAAAACACTCCGATGCTAAAGTCAGAGAGAGTTTTTTCACATGTGTATTGTGTGGAAAAGGATTACAAAATCTGTACCTTTTGAGTTAGGATTTAGCCTCTATTAGAAAGTAGGTCTAACATTAGGGTTTTCATAGTTATCTTAATAACTTCCCTTATCTGCATAAATCCAAGAAAACAACCGAATTCATGATGAAAATTGTTATTCCTCTAACAACTATCATAATCCTTATTTATCCATAATTATTATCTTGAATGATAATTATCCTCTCTCATAGGAATTATAATTATCTTAAATAATTATAATATCTAAACTAATCCCTTTCTCATTCTGTTAGGGTTTAGCATTTACCTTAATTAAAACTAAAGATAATTATCTTTTTTCTGTTAGGGTTTATAATTATTTTAGATATTAACTATAATTACCCAAGATAATTATCTCATGGTAATATTTATCCTTTCTTTTGTTAGGATTCACCATAACCATAATTATCTAAGCTAATTCCAAAGTCAATATTCAAAATATCCTAGTCACCCTCATCCAAATTTAAACCCCCTCCCTGGAAAGAGGATAGTTTGGGTTGGTGGACCGATCCATGGGTTCCTGGAGCTAACCCATGAGTCTTTGGGCTTCCATAATAAGCAAGAATGGTTTCTATGATAAACCGAATAAGCTTCAATAATAAGTTCACTGGGCTTCCAAAAATAAGCCAACCATGTTTCCATAATAAACGAAATGGGCTTCAATAATAAGCCCACTGGACTTCTCAAATAAGCCAGTTATGTTTCTATAATAAACAAAATGGTCTTCTATAATAAGCCAACTGGACTTCCCAAATAAACCAGTCATGTTTCCATGATAAACGAAATGGGCTTTAATAATAAGTCAACTGGACTTCCCAAATAAGCCAGTTGTGTTTGTACAATAAATGAAATGGGCTTAAATAAAGTCACTATCCATACACCGTTTTAGTATGGTACAAACAGTAATGACTGATCGAATATGTCTACTTATCGATTTCGATAACCGTAACATGTTTTCTTTTTGGTTTTTCAGTTCTCTGTTCTGTTCCTTCCTTACGAGGTTTTGACTTAGTCCCCTCCTTTTTTTTTGCATTTTAATATAAAATATCCTAATGAGCTTTGCCAAAAAAAAAAAAAAAGAAACCCAAAACACAACAGATAACAAAACCATCCTCACTGTATATTAGAATACTCGCATTCTGATATCATGTTGGAATACAGGCATCCAACTCAAAGCCAATTAGCAATAAGTGGAGAGGTCCTAAGAGATTACAAATCGCAGGATCTTAATTGCCCATGTAATATGGGACTATTAATCCTAACATTAAAAAGTTACCAAAATCTCAAAAATCCAAAAACCTTCTCCAGCTGTGCTGAGAAATATTTGTCTTATGCCATGCTGTAAGGTTGCTCGGGCTTCACAAAATACCAATTTGAATATCCAAGGGGGAAAGCGAGATGATTAGTACAATCATCTTGGGGAGATCATAAGAAAAGAGAAAAAAAAAATAAAAAAAAATCAGAGAAAGGGCGATATGATTAGTACAATCATCTTGGTGAGATCGTAAGAAAAGAGAAAAAAAAAATCAGAAAAAGGGAGAGAGACTGGCTTATTTGGGAAGTCCGAAGCTACTTTTTACAATGTCTACCTTTGTCATTCCCAAAAAAAAATTACTAAGAGAGCTGCTGGTCTAATTACAAACTTTTGGTGGGAAATACAGGACAATCGATTGGGTTCTATATGACTATAAGTGGACTAGATTGAATAAAAAATTAAATGGGCCGCTCAAAGATAAAAAAATTACTAAGAGAGCTACTTGTCTAATTAGTAAGGAACCAATTTTGAGGCATACGTAATTTTTTTAACGCATACTAAATAGTGTCAAAATAGGGTCACTAAATAAAAAACAACATCACCCCTTATCCGCCCTTTTTCATAATGGCATAACTACCTTTATATAATTAGTATTAATGATTATGATTAGATTTGATTAGTTAGGAATTTTAAGGATTATTAAAAATTAAATTATTAGTGATGAATTAGTAGAAAATCAAATTTATGTGAGAGAGTTGGGGTTTTTGAGAGGAAGAAGAAGAAGAAGTGAAAAAAAACTTGGATTTTGAATTGAGATTTTAGTGATTAGAAGTGACCAAAATGTATGATTCAAATCAGAGGTAGATTATATACGAGGTTTAATTTCTTTTTATAAGTTGAATCTGTCAAAAAATTGAATTTTTAAAACCAAGATCTACTGACCAGATGAACAGTTCGGCTGGTAACTTTTTAGCCGAACCTCAGTTTTTTGTAAATATACCTAGGTTCGGCTGACAAGTTATCATCTGAACTTGAGTATATTTTCAAAAAGCTGAGGCTCGGCTGAAAAGTTATCAGCCGAACTTCACTCTGTAATTGACGAATTTAGGTTCGGCTAATTTGAACAAAATCTAGCAAAGTCGCATTAGCCGAACATAGTGTTTCTCTAAATGATACACTAGGTTCGGCTCAAAATTAGTACTCCAAGATCAGCCGAACTGATCTTCTGAAAACCCGAATTTCATCTTTGAAATCATATTCTATCGATCAAACAAAATAAAATAAATCAAAAACAAGATGGGTTTGTTACATATACATTCTAAAATACATCTAAGAGCAATTGAGATTTAGATTTCGCACTTCAACATCGCTCACTTCCATTCGTGTTTGCTTTGCTTGATCAAATTCTTGATTGAATTGGAGTCCAAGATGTTTAAGTTTAAAGTTTATTTTGATTTTTTATTTTTGGTTTTTGAGGATAAGGGCACTCTAGTAATTTAAATTTTTTAAGAATATATAGGTAATTGCACTACCTTTAGACACCCCTTATAAACCGACCCTAGATAGTATAATGAATGAGTACGCCTCAAAACAGGTTTCATTAGTAATTACAGACTTTTAGTGGGAAAAACAGGCCAATCAATTGGGTTCTATACGATTATGACTAAGTGGACTGGATTCAATAAAAAATTAAGTAGGCCGCTGAAAGATTTAGGACTTACATATCTAGGTAGTGGACACGAGGGCCTGATCTTGACTGAGCCACAGTTACCCTTCACTAAGAACGATTTTTTAAGGACCATCTTTTTTTTGGGACCATTGTTTTATTTTAGGTGGGACATTTAAAAATAAATCTAGGTCACTCCTTATCTCATATTTATATAAATACCAAAACTATCCTCATGATTATTTTTGTGTAATGATTAGTTAGTGTAATTAATCATTGATTTTGGTTAAATTAATAGATGATTTTTTTTTAAAAGAAGTAGAATTATTGAATGATTAAAGTAGTAGAAGAACAAGATGGAGAAAAAAATTATTTTGAGCTACATGGGTGAATATGGAGAAAAAAAATCCTTTGGTACCGAAGTATGCTTGTAACTTAATTTATGTTGCTATAAATGGCCTAAAATATCTTCCAAACGAAAATTATAACAAAAAAATTCAACTAGGTCAGCGTAGTTCGGTTATATTATATGAAGAACATGTAACCGAACTTTCTGCAAATGCAGTTCTTTTAATAAATCAAAAATACACGGGTAACCTAACATGAACTTTAATGGAGTTTTTGTTTGTTCGGCTAGCTGATGAAAAATCAAATGTAACCGAACTACTATGCTTGAGTTTACAGAGTTTTGTTCGGTTCAGTCGACTCGACCATGTTGTAACCGAACTTTGAAAAACAAAGTTCGGTTGGTTCGCAAAATCTGTACGGACCAGTGACTCAACCGAAATCTTAGTTTTTCCATACATTTAAATTCTATAGGTTCGGGGTGATCGCAACGTTTATAAAACATTGCCGAACTCTTTGTTTGGTTATCAGGAAAAAATTATGATTTAACCGAACTCAACATTTGGCTATACAAAAAAAAGTTCCCTTCTAAAAAAAAAAATTGCGACTCAATCAAAAACGAATTAGAACTAATGGGTTTGTGGAAAAATATTTATGGACGGGTTTGTTTACAAAAAATTGATTAATTGACGATGAAAATTCAATGAATCAACGACGATGAAAATTTGATGATTTTGATAAGATTTGTATATGATCAGGTTTAGATGATCATAAATTGATGAAGAAGAGAAGAAGAAAAGTTATAGAATAGAGGAGGAAGAAATTGTATATTAGTTATAATTTTAATTAGGTTAAACGGAAAACTAGTCGTCTCCACTTTTTGGAACACCCCTTATAACTATAGGGAAGGTGGTCTAATCAAATTATGGTTCCAAAAAAAAAAAACAGTGGTGCCCAAAAAATCGTTCTTCACTAAATATGTCCTTGTTGCAAGGGTCAAAATAATTGTCAACATTTTTTTGTTACTTTTTAAGTTTTTATTTTAAGTGCCTGTAAAGAGCTTACGACTTGCACTATGTTATTGTCATTTTCTTACAGAGGAATTTTGCCGGAATACATTTTGGACTGCCGGTGGAGTATTACAGGTGATTTACCCTTTTCTTTAACACCATGCATATTGTTGTCTTCTTTTTTGCATTTCTATGAACTACTGAGATTCTCAACTATCTTTTTTTGACAGTTCTTCGGGTGGATATTGCTTTCGCGCCTTGATATACATATTGGAAACCGTGAATGTAAAAGATTTTGTTAGTTTGTATCACCTGCTATTTGGTGTGCAGGCACTAAGATACTTTTGTATATTTAGATTTGGTCCGCGAGTTATAACCCCAAAGATGTCACTATCCCTCCACAAAAAACCCGTCAAAACAAAAGTAACACAAAAACCCCAAAGATTTTGATGAAATCAAAATTTGGTTTCATCATAAAATTTGATGAAACCTCATAGAATTTGATGAAACCAATTTTTGGTTTCATCATAAAATTTGATGAAACCAATTTTGAAATTTGGGGTTGTTGTATCAATTTTTTAAAATTTGGGGTTTTTTGTATCATTTTTTAAAATTTGGGGTTTTTGTATCAGTTTAGTTTAAGATGGAGTTTTAGTGAAACCAAAATTTGAGTGGGGTTTTTGTACCTCAAACTTGGTCACCTTGGATTTTTATGACTAGTTTTGATTTGGATTTGGAAGATTTCATGTTCTTATCATTTGTGTGTTTCTATGTTTCGCAGTTCCGATCTATGACTCATTTTTTGCTGGTGTTATTTTGACCCTGGCTACTGCTGATAATCCCGACTTCTTTGTTTTTCATGTACATTACAGTCAACAGTAGTTGCTAGGGCAAGTTGAATTAATGACCACATAGTGTCTCGGATCAGGATGTGAGGTGATTATAGAATTTCAGGTGTTGAAAATAGTAAACCGACACTTTGGTTTTAGATCAACTACTACAGTTGACACAATATGAAGAAAACATAGTTGATCAACAAGTATTGTTGACACAGACTAAGTGGATCAACAAGTGTTGTCGACATGATAGATTTAGCTTGAATATAAAGTAAACTTGTAAAACAAGTATTTCTAGTTTTAGAGTTTGGGTGCGTTAGAGTTTTCTAGAAAGTTTTATTATTAGAGTTTGACTGTATTAGGACAGTGTTTTTGAGTGATCGACAAGTTTGTGAAATTATAAATAGGTTTTTGAGCCAGTTCGTACACCAAAATTATTATCAATGTAGTCATTTTTGCTTCTGCATTTATAATCTCCGGTCTCTTGCTCCATCGTATATCTAGTATCAGAGCAAGGTGGGAGAAAGAGGAGAGGGAGAGAGAGTTAGAGAAACTCAGAGAATTCATGCTGTTCTTAGTTTGTTTTTTTTTCATTAAAAGAGAAGTAGTTGCACAAAGTTTTGATGAGTTTAAAGAAGAAGAAGAGAGAGTTGTTTGAAGGTCTTTCAAGCCGTGTTCGTTGTGTGTCTTCACCAGGGTTCGAGAGTTATACAAAAATAAAAAAGATGAAGAAAAGTTGTTGTTTTTCAGAGGAAGGAAGATGATGTCATGAAAGCAAGGTTACTGTTTGGTGACCTGTTGGATGTCGAGCAGTGTTTGTGTGAGACCTGGAGGAAAATGACTTTGAGCAAGGTCAAGAGTTTTCATAAAAATAATAAACAAAGAGTTCTAAGCCAAGAAGGTCGTTCAGTTTCGAGGTTGTGCGGTTGGAGCTTGGGTTCGTGGACAAGAAGTCTCTGCTTGAATAGTTGCGAAGGATCAAGCCTCGGGGGATTGTTCTAGAAGCTGAGAAACACAGGGAAACTTGGGGATTTATTTCGAAAAGAAATTCAGCTGAAGGAAATAATGTTGATGCCTTGGATTCCGTAGAGTATTCTGGGTAACTTAAGTCTGAGCGGTTCAATGCAGAAGGTTGTTATCGTTAATTGGAGTTTGCTTCCGTTGATGTACTGAGATGATCATCGTGATCCGTGGTGGTACGTAGGGTTCCTGCTGGGACTCAAATGGAAGTAATGGTGATGACGTGTTATTGGAATATGCAAGATGGAAGGTAGTGATTTTTATCAACAGTGATGAAGACCGATGTTGTTGAATGGGGTTGAATCTGTTTTGTTTTCAATGGGGTTGAATCTGTTTTGTGAATTGATGATGACCGCATTTCAGTTTAAAGTAAACAAAGAGTTGTTGCTGATTATGATAGAGTTAAGAATGGTGACTGCTGCTATTAAAAAGTGCTGAGGTGAACTCGAACAGCAAAACAAAGAGGTGATTTAAAAAAAAAAAGCGACAGCAATGATGGTTTCTGTCATTATCGTGAAGCAGAATAAGCTAAGACTCAAGTATATTGGATTGCGTGGTTGAGGGCAGTGTGTTGCCAGTGCCGTCTCTAACATATTAGAGGCCTGGGGCGAGCATTTGGAGAAAGGCCATTTTTACATGCATGGAATGGGATAAAGGAGAGATGTTGCCGCTGTAATTTTTTTCACCTAAACAGATTAAAGTACAAAATCTTTTTAAAACGATTAGTAATTTAACAGGCAACCAGGAATTGATCAAAAAAATGTAGGCAACCAGCAAGAAGAGTACAAAAAAATGTAGGCAGCCAGGAAGAAGAGTCCAACTGAGGAGTGCTCACAATTCTTAACAACACAAACACTAATATAAAAACCTAAGCAAGTGATACAAAAAAATTCAATCAAAGTAATTATTCACGATACTAATCGACCAATAAATATCAAAAACATTACAAGAGTTTCCATGCTAGCATAATTGAGGTCTGGAAATTCACACATAAAAGAGTAATCAGTTGAGATGTCAACAGTTACACCTTAACTTGCTGTTGAATAATTTGCAATTTTTTAATCGGCTTGAATTACACAAAAGACATCCAGTTATTACCAATCAGTTCTTGAACACGGTTTGTTCACAGGTATATAATTCACAGGTATATAATCTATGTATCTGCTCTTTCGTTAGTTTTTCTGGTTTATTTCCAATCTACTATTAAGAAACGTGACAAGTGACAGGGGAAATCAGGAAATGTAAAAGAAAACAAACCTCGACGACCACCTGCTCGTTCTTCCAGTACTAATGGCTACATATAGGTATTAAATTTGTTTTTGGGCGCCTATTATTTCTGGGCCTAGGGCGGTCGACCCAACCGCCCTATGCCTAAGATGGCCCTGTGTGTTGCTGATAGCTTCCGATGATACCATGAGCTACTCATTGCCATTATTTGTGATGATGGGTTGTTGGTAATTGAGAAGAACTGAGAAACTAATACTGTTCATGCTAGGGTTATATTGGTACATTGCTTATGACGTGAATTTGAAATTAAGTTGAGTTTGGGTCACTAGTAATCAAGAACACAAGCTGGAAGAAGATTTGGTTAGAGTTTGAGTTTGTGGTTCGAATATACAGGGATTTGAGCTTGAGAACTGTATAGAGAAGAAAGACGAGAAAGAAGTGTTTTTGTGTTACTGCCTAGGTTTGTATGACTGCGATGAGTTTTTGGTTTCGAGGGAAGTCCAACAAAAGAAGTGGTTTGAGGTGGATCATATTGGTTTGAAGTTATTTTTCATGGGCCATCAGTTAGAGAAGGTGGTGCTACAAGTTGGAGTTTGACAACGATAAAACAGGGAGAACGTAGTTTTTTTTTAGAAAAAAAAAAAGGAAGAAAAAGTTAGCTGCTGTTAGTATGGAGATTGCTGGGTAGTTTGGCGCCAGTGAAGGAAAGTTTGATTGAGTTGATCAGTGGTTGAGCTAGAAGTTCAGAGATGTGATTATGATGAGTGTGAAAGGTAGTTTGCAAAGGACAAGGATTGTTGTGGCAGAACATTGAGGTTCCACAAGAGGAAGAACTGATGACGAGGACACAGCGGTGCTGACAGATCGGTTAGATGGTATAGAGAATCTAGTGTTATGGTTGGTTACAGTGATTTGTTCACAACGGTTACTACATGTTCAGAGTGGTTATGTTTGCGTGTTTGATAAAGAAGTGTGAAGAAGGCTTGGGTGAGTGGTTGTGTTTGAAGGGTTAAGTTATGGATTTGAAATCAATAAAATAAATAGAAGATCGAACATGAGGTATTGCAGTCGGGAAGGACTAATACAGTTTGATGAAGTTGAAATGGAATTTTCAGAAACTTAAAATGACAAAGATTGTGAGAGAATCTTGAGGAGTAAAGAAGTGTGAAAATTTCGACTTTAAGAGAGTGATTGGATCAAAGAAGAAAAGAGAAGAAGAAATAACAGTAAGGTGGTGAAGAACAGTAAGGTGGTGAAGAAAAAGAAATAATCACCACAAGGTGATAAGGGAGTGAAGATCAACAAGAGGTAGGTGAGTAAAGCCTATGAGTTTGAGAAAGAGACGTCCACAAGGTTGTGATCGCGAGAAGAAAAGCGTCAATCCCAGTGTGGGGATTTGAATAGAGAAGTGAAGCAGTTCTAGTGTGGAATTTGAAGAGTGAGATAGAGCTATAATGCTCTGGGTGGAAACCGTGCCTGTAAATTAGGTTACAAATTGCGAGCGAACAAATTAATTTGTAAGGAAATCCTGCATGTAAAGTAGGTTACAAATTACGAACGAAGTAATTTGTATGAAAATCCTGCCTGCAAAGTAGGTTACAAATTGCGAGTGAAGTAGGTATAAAAGAGAAAGGACGGAAATCCTACAAGTGAATTAGGTATAGAATTTGGTTTCGTATTTGGTTAGCGAGAGTACAACAATAGTGTTTATAGCTTGTTAAGGATTTGTTAAAGGAAGTCTTGGTTTAAGGGAGGATATTGGAAATAGTAAACGAAGATTTTGGTTTTGGATCAACTACTACAGTTGATGCAGTATGAAGAAGACAAAATGGATCAACAAGTATTGTTGACACGGTCTAAGTGGATCAACAAGTGTTGTTGACACGGTAGATTTAGCTTGGATATAGAGCAAACTTGTAAAATAAGTATTTCTGTTTTAGAATTTGTGTGTGTTAGAGTTTTCTAGAAGAGTTCTATTATTAGAGTTTTATTTTATTAGGAAAGTGTTTTTGAGTGATCGTCAAGTTTGTGAAACTATAAATAGGTTGTTGAGCCATGAGAGTTCGTACACCAAGATTATTATCAATGTAGTCCTTTTTGCTTCGGCGTTTATGCTCTCTTTTCTCTTGCTCGATCCTACATCAGGTTTCGTTGAAACTGAGATGGATTGTGAGAATCAAGAAACTATGTGAGTTTGGAAACTTCAGTATTGGGCGTGACTCCCCGGTGCATTAGAGTTTCCAGTATTACATCGTATCTTGGTTGTTCATATTAGATGAATACTACTTTCCCGAGCCTCATGTTGAAATGTTTGTCTACCAGGTTTGGAAATTTAGATCTATGTGTGTTCTCGTGGGAATGTGTCCTCATGTTCATGATAATTGAGGAAAGGGAAGCAGAAGGACCACCTACTTTTTTCTTTTTTTTCGTAAAAGAGGCATGCCTCAAAAGTAAATTAATAAAACCAATTTGAGATCGGATTCGTTACAGAGTTTACAAAGATCAAATACAATCTTCCAATAATTTCTCTGCCAGTTCTTGACTGTCAGTCCTACCATTACACACATTACAACCAAATCAGAATTCTCAACTGTCCCAAAGGAAAAATCCACACCAGGTGGCCAATATTGTTTTGTTTGAAACCAAACTAAACATTGCATCACTGCCAAGAGAATCCATGGGATCTTCAAAAGATCCAGCCAGGGTTTTTTAACACCTTGTAAATCAAGGTAATCCGAAGTATCAAAGTAACATAAACTAAATCTAAAACTAAAGTAACTGGAGTCTTCTATGTTGGTTGAAATCAGTCTGTAACGGTCATAAACTGTCTGAATCGTCCTTGGAATCTTGGTAACTATTGTTGCGGTTGATGAGATTACTAATGATGATCTTGAGGTTGTTGTTGTTGATTCCATTGATAGAGTTGAACATGTTGCTGTTACAGTTGGTATGCCACGTACCATGAAATACAAGTTGATCAAATTCTTCACATGAATGAAGGAAAACAGGTACAAACCTAAGACAAAAACCCAAATATAAAACAAAATTCACAAACTTGCTACTGAATCTAAAAAATGTATCAAACTCTAAAACAGTTGCAGATTTTGGAGATCTAGAAATTGAAAAACAATAAAGCTAAATCGAGTACTAGAATTTAACAGACAAGCAAAGGAATGAAATAGGGGAGACTATTTAGGAAGAACTGCTCCGATCTGCACTCATGGAGGCAGATCGGAGCAGCGGCAATTTTAGGGTTTTTGAGTTTCTCTTATCGCAAGAAAGGAGGAAGGAAAGAGAAAATCAAAGGAACTCTGACAAAAAAAAATATAGCAAAAACAAAAACAAATGTACACAGTTAAATCATCAGATTTGCTACTAACGAAATGCGCATGAATAAATACAAAATCTGATAGTTTTGGAATGCATGTTTAGGAGGTATTCATATTCCCATTCACACCCGAGCATGATAGCCGGCGCAACAAACTTATCGAAAGCATCACTGTGAACTGAAAGGTTCTAGCAAGTAAAAGGACCGCCATGTCATGTTTGCTCAACATTTTAGTTCCATTCATGTCATCACAAACTAACAAAATCGATACAAGTTTTATATCTTTTTTCCTGCATAATGGAATGGGGAACTTGACTTGGCCCTAACATTTGGGCTGTCATACCTAGACGGAATAGATCTGTTACTACTAAACCGGTCAGAACTGGAAATAAGCAAAAAAGAATATACTCTTTTAATCATACCTCATGATTTTCCGTCAATGATATCACTAAAATTATTACAAATCTTATTTTCATAATAAATTGCCAGAGTAATGTATAATATCAAAAATAAATGTACATCAAAATGAATCTTTGCACTGACTTAACCTGAAAAAGAATGATATCACTACAATTACTACAAATATTATTTTCGTAATACTGTAAATTACGAGAGTATCAAAAATAAATGTACATCAACAAATTTGCACTTAATGTACATGAAAATCTCATACGTTCGACTCCTTGTAAATTCCAACTCAATCCCACAACAAAATCAGAAGAAAAAAAAGAAGAAGAACAACAACAACAAAAAATGGAAAGCAAAATCAATCTATTGTTTTGTTCAGTTTTCATCTTCATGTTCTTCATCCAAAGAGGTTCAGCAGCTTCATGTTTGAACATTAAACAAGAAAAAATTGGTCCCTTCCGTGAACATACAACCGAATACGCTGTCACGATTAGAAAAACTTGCAACTGCATTATATCCAACTTGGCCTGGATTTTCTTCACTTACAGAGCCTTGAAGTAATGCAAGGAGTTCGCTCTATATCTACTAGTGAGTGTTCGGTCAATGGTGGTGGAGTTGTTCAAACTCCTTTTGTTTTCAAGTATGCTAGGTATCAACAATTCGATCTCAAAGTTAAGAGACTCACATGCTGATTCAACAAAAATTGAAGATCTTTGGATTGAGAAGTTTATCGAGATTAAATTCGAATACAAATCCTACATATGGATTTTATCTTTATCTACTCTTTTTGATTTGTTATTTTCGTTTTTTTGAGAAAATGTAATAAATGATCGAGAAAACTAAATGAATGTTTTACTTAATTATAAACCGTATCAATTATAATGTCTCCTGCTTGAAAATAGGATTAGTATGTTTTTTTGTCTCTATTCCTATTGTTCTTTGGAGAGTTGATATTATAGAACTCCTAAATTTAGCAAGCAACATTGTGAAGGGGTTGAATTCTACGAAAGTTACCAAATCCATAAAAAATATTATCAAGGTCTTATACATGAATATTTTTCACCCTTCGTGAATTCAATTTGAGATTACAGACAGATTCACGAGTTCATTTGCAGAATCAGATATCAAGGATAACCTCTCAGGAATATACTCAAGTCTGACATTCAGTACGAAATAAAAATCCAGATACTCTCCTTCCAATCAGATGCATCAACAACAGTGTTGTTTTCACTCCCTTCAGAAGGACCCAGAATGAAAATTACTGTCCTGACATAATTTAGTTACGTCTGTAATGATATTTGAGCATTTCATCCCATTGACCAATCCTAGTCTGTGCCACTCAGAATCAACCTACGATTAAAATTAATCAATGGTTTTGTAGAAGAAACACAATTTTGCTAAACAAAATATTGACATAAAGGCGACTTTCAGAAATAATCGTTTGATCCATTCATATTTGGGACCACGGCAGTTTGGTGTAGCGGGAAAACACGATTCCTGTTATGTCCATAATTATTTAAAAATATTAAATGGACCAAACTGCCATTCCATGTTAATTCCTACTTATTTTTTATACCAGTTCATTTTTTCTGATGAAGTCCGGAGTTCATTTTTTTAAATGAACACCTAATAAAACCTAAAAAATTGTGTTTACTTATTTTTTGTGCAGTTCATTCTGCCAGATGAACTCCGGAGTTCATTTTTTCAAATGAACACCTAACAAAACCAAACAAAATCACATATGAAAACATGGTTCATTATGTAGAAAGAACACAACACAAAATTTCATTATTATGACAAAAAACAGAGTTCATTCTTTCAAATGAACACCTGATAAAACCTATATGATAACAAGGTTCATTCTTTCAAATGAACACTTGATAAAACCTATATGGAAACAGAGTTCATTCTTCAAATGAACACCTGAGAGAACCTATAAGAAAACAGAGTTCATTCGATTAAAATGAACACCTATCAAAAACTAACTAATTCAAACCTAGAATTGAGTCCATTCTTTAAGATGATCACCTAATAAATCAAGATTCGAAAAAAAAAAAGTCATTCTTTACATGAACACACAAAAAAAATCCATAAAAATCAAAGTTCATTATGTTCAATGAACTTCATCATCTTCATACAACAGTAGAAAAGAAATTCTTCGTCATCTTCAACAGCAACAAAACTTCATCTTCAACATGAGTAAAAAATCATCAAAATCAAGATTCTTCAACAGAGTTCATCACCAACAAAAGCATTAAACATCATCTTCAAATCCATATAAATCAATCTTCAAATTTCTTCAAATTTTCTTCGTCGTCTTCATCGTATAATTGCAGCAGCAGAAAAAAAAACCTAGAAAAAATCACAGCAACATCAACAGTTGACGAAAAACTAAAACCTCCGGCATCTTCATCATCTTCTTCATCATATTCAACAGAAGCAGTAGCAACATAGAAGGAAAAACTGAAAAAAATATTCTCATTATTTACCGTCTTCATGAGCAGCAGCACCAGGGAAAAAAATGGAGACAAGAGAAACTAGATTTGAAAACAGGAAGGATTTGTTGGACAAGTATATTCGATACCGATTATCCAATAATACAACTGGTGTATTATCCACCGATCCGTTACAACTCTTTGTAACATGTATTATGTTTCGTAATACCAACAATAACACAAGAAAAGACGGATAGAAAAAGATGATCAATCACAAAACTTAAACAAACTTACTTGGGTGTATTGAGGTGAGTAATATCTTTGCATAAGACACTTGATGCCCTGTATATAATGTTGTTACAGATTTAGCGGCATGTCTCTACAACATTCAACAATACCTCGATGTTTTTCGCAGCACTTTGATAACACCGAACATCGAACGCGAATAAATGTAACACATACTCTTCTTTAACTCTTGAAGACACATGCAAACTCTTAAATTTCTAGTACTAGTTTTATGACTCTAAAAACATACTTGAAATGGAGAATTAGTGGGGTTTACAAAGGTTAGAGATGACTCTTGGAGAAGTCCTTTCATGAAGAGTCACAACCCTAGGTGGAGAGTCACATCCCTTGGGATAAGACACTAGATATTGAAAAGGTTTAAGTGAGTGGACACATCCATTCACACTAACTAACTAACTCATATTTCTATTCAAAATTCCAATATTAATCCCCCACATTGAATAGAAATCTATGCAAGTTTAATGCAGACACTAGAAAGAGTTTGTGCGCGGAACATCACTGCATCAGGAGAGATAACTTATGGCTTTGAATCTTCCGTAGTGAATACCTACCGGGTTTACTAGTTGTTCAGTTAACACGATGTCTTGAACTTCCCAACTTTATGATGTAAACCGATGCAATAGATATCACACGGTTTATTTCCTTACATATCCGGTTCTCGGTTGTGTTCATTTCGGTCGTGAACGATGTTGGTTTTCATGAGTGCTCTAGATTAACTTAGCCTTATAGTTATCGTAGAATCGGTCCCACTTCACACTCATAAAGGTGCGGCTAGCATGGTTTGCATGCCTTGGATCGGTAGACGTCGCTGGCATGGTTTTCCATTGGCACAGTGGTGCGACTGGCATGGTTGGCATGCCTTGGCGCAGAGATGTGGCTGACATGGTTTTCCATTGGCACAGTATTGCAGCTGGCATGGTTGGCATGCCTTGGCGCGGAGATGTGGCGGGCATGGTTGGAATGCCTTGGCATGGAGATGTGGCTGGCATGGTTTTCCATTGGCACAGTGGTGCGGCTGGCATGGTTGGGATGCCTTGGCGCGGAGATGTGCTGGCATGGTTTTCCATTGGCACAGTGGTGCGGCTGGCATGGTTGGCATGCCTTGGCGCGGAGATGTGGCTGGCATGGTTGGCATGCCTTGGCGCGGAGATGTGGCTGGCATGGTTTTCCATTGGCATAGTGATGCGGCTGGCATGGTTGGCATGCCTTGGTGCGGTAGCATGAAAATTAGGGTTTGGTATGTACGAAGATGATGTCGGTCAATACCAAGGGTTCTTATGTGAAACATGAGTGTATATAAAAAAAAAGGTACCCTGGTAGTTCTTACGCAGGTATGTTGAATGATTCAATAAATGCGCTAGTGGTTGTCGTGACCTCATGTCAGATGTAAGCTTTAGGATTTTAACCATAAGCTAAAAACCACCATCAACAAATAGATATCACACAATTTATTTCCTTACATATCCGGTTCTCGGTTGTGTTCATTTCGGCCCTGAACGATGTTGGTTTTCATGAGTGCCCTAGATTAACTCAGCCTTATAGTTATCGTAGAAGCGACCCTACTTCACACTCATATAGGTGATCTCCTATTTGAAAAGTATCCTGCCATACTTTCTTAGTAAAAACTAAGCCATAGGAATCATTAAGAGAAATTCTCAACCTAGCTCTCACTTGATAGGCAACACTGTTTCATCATAGAAATGGGAAAGAGAGTAAACTCTCACAGTGTTTCCGGTGAGTATAAATTTATAACTTGGTTGTCCATTTTGAACCTAGATAATCATGGGATCTCCAATCGCTAGGTTGGGTGTCTGCTATAAATACTACTTTATATAGGCTATCCCATTTCCCTCGATGACGCAATTATACGCTCTCTAGAATTCGTATCATTTTCCGGCTAAATACTATTCATATACACTATTTTATACGCGCATTTGAGAGTAATTGTTTTATGGTACTGTATCGTCGACCTATTTATCGAGACATACCATAATCTCAAACTATGTGTTTCTTCCGGAATAATTGTTTGATTAGAACAATCTATATCTAGTATACATATACTTTGGCCATTAATATATACTCAAGGAAATTCCAAGGCTACACTTCTAATTTCCATGAACTGCATTACTGCAACAACAAACACATAGTATCTCGTTGATTAGAATCAACATTATCTAAGATTTATTCACGCACCATTCAAGCATCTTGAATATGTCGCATTGAGAAAATTAACCTAAATAATTTCTCTCATATAACTTAGATATTCAGTGGCCAGTGAGTTTCCCCGTAAACTCACTTATAAAACTTAGCTGTACAACTATTCACATACACAGCGCCTTGTATGTGTCTCAAGATCGACAATCTGACATCGAGTCTCAAGAACTATAACTTGACCGCTAATCTGACTGGGCCATGCCATTGAATCGTCGTGCTAGTAACCATTTCCAGACACTCCCATGTATACATGAACATACGAAGAGACATTCTCATCTTTTCCATATTTCATTGAAGGATTTCTCGTTAGGTGGCTACAAGATATGTTGGTTCCGAACAGCATACGTACCCTCACAATTCGAAGGTAGTATACCTTGGACGGTCTAAAATTTTCTTACACTTCTTTGCTATTTCTATCCAAAACGATAGGCGCCGAACCAAAGTGCAAATTTCATCCAAACTTCAACTTTGCATTCCATACAATGCTCTCTGAATAACCATTTGATGAATTTTTCATTATAACCATCTCGTTAAATGACAACCACCCCCACATTTCTGTGGCGTTCATCATATAAATCCAGTGAGTAGCAGAACTCCTTTGGTTTATTGCTTCGCTTCGCAAAATTGGTGCCACGATAAAATTTTATTTCATTTTATCTGGTTCCGTTTGGAATTCTGGGAACAAAATCAAGTTCATAATTAGTTTGATCCCACGGTCTTGACTTGTTTGAATGGAGGTAAGCCAATCAATACCGTTTTCGCAGGGTCAAACTATAACTACTGCAACTAACCTCAATATGACTTTCCTCATCATCGTCCATTGAACTTTTCGAATTTCGTGAAAAACCATTCTCGTATCAGAAATTCAAGCAAGGAAAAAGGTACTATTGGTGTCTACTTATCCAGCTTCTGCCTTTCCATATTTCATATTTAAATTTGAAATGTCAAGGCCACTGTCTTTTTCACCAACAGGGTTTCGTACTACTCCCACATTCCAAGATCATTGATTGGCAAATAGTCATGAAGTCACTACTAATTCTAAAAATTAGCATCTCAACTTACTTCCATCAAACTACTGTCTCTGATCACCGTTTATAGATGATACTTTTACTACTCAAACCTTGGATGTGGAAAACCAAGTGATTACCAGACCCGATCACTCTATTGGATTTGTTAAAATCATGTTTCAATTCTGAAACACCATCAGACAGAACTCCAAAATTCGTAATGTCCTTCTTTTTCAACCAATGAAGTGTTTGGAAGTTGATTTTCCATAAATAAATGTTTCAATAAAATAGGTTGTTTCGTGATTGGGAAAGTTAAATGTTACTTTAATTTTTTGGGACCATTTTACTTTTAACGACTTTTGTTGACAAGTGTCATGTGGATCCTTTCACTTTACTTCTTTTGATGACAAGTGTTATGGGACCATTTCACTTCACTTTTTTTATTGACAAGTGTCATGAGACCACTTTCAATAATTAGTTGTCTTAATTTCTTTAAATTTTTCTAAAAACAAAATCACCCTATTAAAAAGGAACGTAGGGAGTACATTCCAGTATCTCATCGTCTTCAAGGATGTAACTGCTTTCACCAATATAATGGAGTCTTACACAATCATCTTTTGACGGTGCGCAACAATTTTGGAATTGCTGTATCTTTCGCGTCTTGACCAAAATGGAGATTTTCAAAATCAAAAGAGCAACAATAAAAAGATATTGGAAAATCATTCTGGGTTAGAATTGATCTCCGGCTCTTCAAAAATTTGCAGACACAAAATTCAACTTTCTGAAATTTCAAAAAATGCTTCCAGTAGTTAACTGGCAAAAGAATTTATCCAAATTCCTCTCCAGTTAAGAGATACACCCAAATCTTCCACAACGTTGCCAAAGCCGAACCTTCAAATCTGTTAGAAGGAAAAACGCAAACGAGAGAGAATCGGATTTCAAACTGAGTATGAGTCTGTGTTTTCAAACACCCACCGTGAGTAGCAATTTTTAAATCAACTACGTGCCTTCTCAAAGAGCTGCTACTTAAGAGACACCATTCATGTCTTCCAACGGACATGAATTTCGAGTTTGAATTTATAGTACTAAACTAGTAACCGAAAAATCAGATCACTTGTGTCTATTGTCAATGTGACTTCTAAATTCCATTCATGTCTTCCTGGTCATAGACTCATAAAACTAACCAATATACACCATTTGTGTCTATTGTCAATGTGACTTCTAAATTCCATCTTTTATTTGAAAAATCAAAATCACATTCAACTGCTACGTATAGGTTGAATTTAACCGTCAATTCAAACCGTGTACATCGTCATGTACGATACGTCTCTTATCAGTATAAACACTACGAAACTAATTAGTGTTTCCACTGAAAGGAAAACGGACAGGTACAACGCTGTGGCATATTTTCAAGAGATTCCATGTTTAAATGAATCTAAATTTGCATGGAAAGAGAGATGCATATGTGGAGGGAATGAAGAGAGAACTTCCAAAATACTGGGTAAGTTTCTGTAGTCGGCGCACACACAGCAGCATTCCATGCTCTAATTCTTGTACTGCCGTATGAGTAAACCGTAGATAATCCCCTCTGACATGCAAGCCCCATGCCCAAGCCATCCAAGCAACGTTTGTATGACACCTGAGACATTTTGATCCAGCATATGGGGTCTATTTTTGAATGCGTAACTTGAAATTTAACTAATTCAAAAAGCATGCACCATAGTCTGTTATGACTTTCGACATCCATATGTCTTTCGACCAAAATCGAAATTCAGATCGTAGTTCAATGTTTAAGAGATTGAACACATAATCAGTAACAAAGATATAAAATGTCTTAAGATTGTTGGATAAGTATCTTCATTACTGATTCTCCAATAATACAACAGGTGTATTATCCACCGATCCGTTACAACTCTTTGTAACATGTATTATGTTTCGTAATACCAACAACAACACAAGAAAAGAAGGATAGAAGAGGATGATCAATCACAAAACTTAAACAAACTTATTTGGGTATATTGAGGCGAGTAATCTCTTTGCTTAAGGCAGTTGATGCCCTGTATATAATGCTGTTACAGATTTAGCGGCATATGTCTCCAACATTCAACAATACCTCGATGTTTTTCGCAGCACATCGATAACACCGAACAACGAATGAGAATAAATGTAACACAAACTCTTCTTTAACTCTTGAAGATACATGCAAACTCCTAAATTTCTAGTACTAGTTTTATGACTCTAAAAACATACTTGCAATGGAGAATGAGGGGGGTTTATAAATGTTAGAGGTGACTCTTGTAGAAGTCCTTTCATGAAGAGTCACAACCCTAGGTGGAAAGTCACATCCCTTGGGATAAGACACTACATATTGAAAAGGTTTAAATGAGCGCACACATCCATTCACACTAACTAACTAACTCATATTTCTATTCAAAATTCCAATAGGATTACGTACCCACTCTCCCTGAACATATTCATTAGCTGCCTTCTTTGCTAACAGGCGCTGTAAAGTTCATGTGTAATCAGAGGTCCTCAGAGATGTTGTGTATAGCCACTATGTTTAACTATAGTATGTCTGCCTTTGTCATTTCCAAAGAAATTACTAATAGAGCTACTGGTCTAATTACGGATGTAGAAATTTTGTTGGTATCTGCAACAAACAACAGCTCCGGAGCAAGCTGAAGCACTGACTTTACTGAATGTTGTGTTGTGGGCTAAAGAAAAGGGTTGGAGTAAAATATAAATTTGTAGGGTGATTGTAATAATGTTTTAATAACTTGAATGGGAGTCTGTCAGCAATTAAATGGACAGCGTCCAACATGATAAATGATGCTCGTATTGTTTTTAAAGTCTTTCGAACTTTGATTCATGGATATGTACCTATGTACAGCAAACCACATTTTGGACTTTGTAGAAAAATTTACTAAAAATAAGTTGGTAGATTTGTTTAGTATTTGGAAATAACCAAGTTGGGTAAGAAATCCAGTTTAGCTGGATATGAACAGGAAGATGGTAACAAGACAAAGTTACCCTTAATATATTTACTTGTAAAAGAAGAAATTTTTGATCTTGTATCTGCTAAAGAGTCTGCATAACGAGTTATGCGTCCTATTTTTTGAGAGGTATAATTGGTATGCAAACTTGAATATAACACATCTAAAAAACCGTGTCTTAGAATTTTATAAATTTTATTTCGTTGGAAAGCTTTTAAAGCACTCTACAAAAAGAGTACAAACAACAATATCAAATTTATTTATTTTTACGATTTTTAAAGAAAAAATCGGTCATTTTAGGGAGAGATTTCGAAAACTTGATACAATCACCACAAAGGATGCATAACACATTATGCAGACACTACAAAGGATGCATAACAAATCGTGCAACCGTATTTTGGTTTATGCATCCACTAGTTAGTTACGTAACCACTAAAACGATTGACATGCCTAAAAATAACATTCTATCAAAGAAAGATGATGCATGACACATTATGCAACAACCACAAAGGATGCATAACAAATTATGCAGCCATATTTTGGTGTATGCATCCATTTATTTAATTTTTCACCCGCTAAAATGCGGTATAAACCTTAAAGTAACATTTTCACAAGAAAAAAAATGAACAATAAAGTATGCGATCATTTTCTGGACTGTATAACAAGTTATGCAACAAAATTTGAAGTTGTGTAACATGTTATGCAGTCATTTTCGGATAAATTTTAATGCTAACAAAAACGATGTTGCATAAATGGGTTATGCTGCTCTCGAATACATAGCAAGTTATGCATCTATTTTCTCGGATGCATGACAGGTTATGAAGCCATATTTGTAGCTCTATATAGATTATACATCCAGGTTATGCATAATGCAACCATTTTTCACTGCATAATTGGTTATGCATATACTTTTATAGCTGCATAACAGATTATGAAGCCGTTTTTCAGTTGATTTCAGTGCTAACGAAAAAAAATGGCTGCATGATGCATTATGCATCCATTTTCATGACTGCATAACAAAATTATGCGGCCATTTCTCTAGTTGCATATCAGATTATACACTTCTAGTTTCAAAAAAGAAGTCCAATTTGGTTTTCCAACAACGAACCATTTATTCTTGAACATGATACACAAGTTACAAATATAATAAAGCCTGCTGACTAACATTAATATTACATTTTAAGCATGGGGCCATAATCTTAATCTCAAATTTATATTGGCGAGTTAACAAATCCCTCCATCTTTGTTTCGTTGCCAATCCCAGCAAAGCTTAACATAAAACTCCTGAAGATTTTCATTTCACAATCAATTTTTCCAGCCCCATGATCAGCAAATAAGACTCACCTTTCATACTAAACTGGCGGATTCCTCGACCGTTCTTATCACCTCTTGTTGCCTTTTGACTCTCCCAGCTTCACCGCCATCACCTCCACCATCATCTACACCCCCACCTCTACTACCCCCACCAGCACCACCGTCACTGTCAAAATGGCTGCATAACTTAGTTAAGAAATATATATTTATTTATCACGGTTATGCAGCTGTATAACTAGTTATGCATTTAATTTGGTATGCATAACATGTTATGCACCCTTTAAAGATGGATGCATAACATGTTATGCGCCTTTTCAGTTTGTTGCATAACAAGTTATGTAGATACTTTAATCTGCATAACCTATTATGCACGCTTTAAATATGGTTGTTTTAGTTGTTATACACCCTTTCAGTTTATTGCGTAACCTGTTCCCCATCAATACATGAAAAATCAAAATGAAAAAAAAAAAAGACCAAACACTCATCTCGCCGAAGTGGAGCATAAACTAACATACTCAAGCAAGATAACTAGCAGTTGAACCAAACACTAATTAATCACCAGCTTGAACAATCTAAAGATAGCCAACAGAACATCAATAACATATGAAACCAATATGAGCAAGCACCTCTGTCCGACCACTAAACCAAAACTCAGAAAAAATAACCTGCGCATTTATACACACATTTCACTAATCACCAATAAAATATATTAGCAGCCATAAAAGTCCTTAAAACAGAGTTTAACAAGTGGATGACTCACTAACGGTGAGGTTATGAGTTTTTGGTGCATAGTTTTCAAATCTCTCTTATGTAGAGGAACATACTTTCCCAGGCTATAAACTAATTAACCAGCAACTTCTAACAACATTGTTTACGTAAGACAAAACTGAAATTACAACTAGTAAAATTACATGGTCAGCGTCGACACAATTACATTAAACATTCAATAAAAGAAAGTTTACACATGAGCGTCAACACACCACATTAAAGTGACCATTAGATCATACATTCAAGTGTGTAGTCAATTATGTAGGAGAATGATAAATAAATCGCCTTATCATATGCTTATGTCTCTCATATGGAGTTTTGCAATATACAGGTTCCAAGCACAGGTTATAGAAATTAAATTTTAAGAACTTACAAACAAGAATTCAACTCATCGGTTTATAGTTTATACCATCGACCTTTTATTGTTTAGTCGTGATTTGTGTATTGCCCGATTTACGATGATTAACGCAAAAACAAGTTCAGCTTCATCAATTTATTACATAATTCTCAATCCAAGAATCTAGAAATGGATGATCTAAAAAAACGTCAAATGCTCAAGAATGTATACTGACCCGCTCAACCATCTTTTTTCTTCAACCTTATAGTATACCAGCCTAAACAAACACCATTTTTTTAAGAGCATTTATATGAATAGTAAGATAAAAGAAAACAAGAATCTAATAGTAGTGTCAGAAAAATCCATTGCTAAATAGGCAAACCATCTATAAGATAAGTATAAGTGGTCACTCCATATCACATGCAACTCATTCCTTATCTTGTTTCGTACAGTAGCCAGAACTCTTTTCAATTGTGATCCTTTGACTATTACAAGTTGTCAATTAATAAGATCACATGAACTTGCTTTTTATTTTTTTGATTTAGATTATGACTTACCAACTAATGCATTAGATGTACAAAGAATCATACTCTTTTAAGCGAAATTGCAGAATCACAAACTCAATATCCGCAAGAATTTCAGCTTAGTAAAGCTAGTATTACAGTAACAGATAACCCTTGTATAGTAATATCATTTTATGGTCTAATTAACTAATTCGTGTCAGGAATTTGAAGGGCCAAAAGCACACATAATAGGAGTACCACTGCATAAAAACATAACTTAAACCACACCAAATTAAAAAAAAAAAAAAAAAATCCCCAAATCCCACTCAAAAACTTAAATTTGTGAAATTTCACAAACTTACTTATACGTTGACATCAAATTAAAGACCAATTAGTACAAAATGCTTCTTAATAAGTACTAAATCAGAAATTTACCTAATATTTATTTACGCTAAGAAGTTAAAACCATTATCAAAGCTTGAAAAAAGAAAACTAAAATACTTTTTCGTTTTCCGTTTTAGAAGGTTGAGGAGGAATGATCTTTACAGTTCCTCCTTCTCCGCCTGCTCAATGATTCGGCACCGGCAACGAAAACCAACTACAGAATTAAATATTGATTTACTTAATGAATCAATCAATACTTAGATCTGATTGGGTTCACTTAATTGCTGATTGTTGAACATTTTCTCTGTCAGTTTCTAAATGAATTTCGAATACCTTAACAGATCGCATAAAAAAAGTTATAATTGAAAAACATTAGAAAAAAGATTTAGAAAGATTTGATCTCTCAGTTACTGATCTTCAAAATAACCCTATAATATTATCTTGACACTCTCTCTCTTTCCGAAAAAAATTGTACGAGGAAAAAAACTAAAAGAGAAGAGTAATCGGGAAGGTCAGTTTGGGTAACCAGAAAAGCAAAAATGAATTTTTATTAAACTATGCGCCTGCGCCAAATTATTTCAGGAAAAGTGGGTGTCCGCATGAGTTTTTGCGTCGTGGGTTATGGAATGAACGATATTTTTGGGGACCATGGATTTTTTGGGGATCATGGTTCTATTTTTAGTAAGACATTTAGAAGTAAATCTAGATCATCCCTTATCTAGATATTTATATTAATACCTAAATTACTCTCCTAATTAATTTTGGTAATGATTAGTGAAATGATTAAGCTAAAAAAGTAGAATTATTGAGAGAGTAAAGTTAGAGAAGATGAAGAAGAAAAACATGGAAAATAATATTTTTTCCAATTCACTAAGCTTGAGTATTCAAGTGATGATAGCTCATCTGATTCTTCATCTCCATCCTCTCCTAGAGTATTTGTTAATCTTCACAATGATCTAGATATGAGTTATTTCTTAGATGGTGAATGTATTCTTCCCCAAACTCAATCTCAAGATTAAAATGATGGATTTTACCAACCACAACCGGAGGAAGAGTATTTGGATACCCATGTATGCTTGAAACTTAGATAATGGTGGTTGAATTGGTCCAAATATTCATAAAACTGTAAATTTTTATAAAAAAATCCTGCTAGGTTCAGGTAGTTCGGTTACCAAGTGTGAAGAACAGGTAACCGAACACGGAGTTCGGATAATAAATGTCAAGAACATATAACCGAACACAGAGTTCAGTTTCTTTCTTCAAACACTCAGGTAGCCGAACTTTAGTAATAAGATTTACAGAGGTATGTTTGGTTAGTTCGCAAACTTCAAGGTATTTTGTGAATCAACCGAACGGGGCTTATCTATGCATATATGCAATTAGGCAAACGTTCGGTCACTACGAAATTTATTTCTTGGCGAATTAGGTAGAGTTCGGTTACGAAGTTTCCAAGGTAGAGTTCGGTTACAAAGAAAACTTAACATTTTTGTGAACGAACCGAACTTTTGGACTTTTCATTATTTTCGTAATTTAAACTTCGGTGATATCCTTATTTTGCGAAGGAACCGAACTTATGGACTTGTATTGTTCTAATATAAGGAGTTCAGTTAAAAGTATTTTTTGAGAATCAACCGAATTCTGAGTTCGGTTAAGAAAAAATTAATTTGTGATAACCGAACGTTTTGCGACGTAACTGATCTAAAATTTCGGCCGAGACTTGTTTTTTGCGACGTAACCGAACTTTTCTCTGAAAAAACCTCCATTAAACCTCTCTGCAACTTCCATATTCAACTCATTTTGACGATTACTTCTCATTTATTCAACCAAAAATGAATGACAAGTAATGGGTTTGTGAGAATATCTTTGTTAATATTTTAAATTAAGCTATCTATATAGAGGTGGTTGTGGTTGGTGGTGGTGGTAATCGGAGGTGGTAGGTGGTGTGGTAATCGGTGGTTGGTGGTGGTATATCGGTCGGTGGTGGTGGTGGTAATCGGCGGTGGTGGGTGGTGGTGGGAGGGTGGTGGTGGTTAATCGGTGGTTGGTTGTGGTGATAATCGGAGGTGGTGATGGTGGTAGTCGGCGCCGGTGGGCGGTGGTGGTGGGAGGAGGTGGTGGTGGTGGTAATCGGTAGTTGGTGGTGGTGATAGTGGGCGGTGGTGGTTGTGGTAATCGGCGGTGGTGGGCGGTGGTGGTGGGAGGAAGTGGTGGTTATATATATAGGTTATTAGGTTGGTTTTAAATTAAATTAGGTTAAGGGTAGGTTAGTCATTTCAACGCTTTAGGACACCCCTTATAATTATAGGGAAGGTGGCCTAATAAAATCATGGTTCCCTCAATAAAATCATGGTCCATAAAAAATCGTTCTTTTGAATGAGAAAAATCTGAAAAATGGGGGTGGATGTAGTTTTCACTTTGGACTAAGTGGACTAGATTGAATAAAAGATTGAATAGGCCGCTCAAAGCTTTAGGCCTTACCAATTTGGGCAGTGGATACGAGGGGTTGGTCTGAACCTGAGCCTCAGTGTGTATATTAATTAAATACTCTTAATTTTGACACCCAATAAATACACCCTTATACAACAATAAAAATACCCTATCATTTTAAAATTTTATCCATTAAAATATAGATTACCTTAATACCCTCACTTATTATATTATTTTACATTTAAAAACCTTATCCCTAAACAAATTTCTTTTTCTACTACTTCACATCCACCACCACCACCAGCAACACCGTCGCCACCACCACTGCACCACCACCACTTACTAACTAAAACCACCACTAATATTCCACCACCGCCTTTAATATTCCGCCGCCACCACCATTATTGATGTTGTCACTGCTGCTGCCTCCACCGCTGCCGCCACCACCACCTCCGCCATCAAAATTAGGTGTCAACAACTGAAGTTAATCCAAAAAATCAAAAGTTCAAAAATAATTTTACTAACTAATATTTAGTTGTTGTTTTTTTTTTTGCGTCAACAATCGAAGCGATCCCAGTGAATGGAATCAACAACCAAAGTTGATACAAAAGGTAGAACTCAGGAACAATGTTTCCAGATTATAGTGTCAACAACCAAAGTTGATCCCTTTAAGTTGGATCAACAATTGATGTTGATACCATTAAGTGGGATCAACAATGAAAGTTGATCCACAAAAAATGGGATCAACAATGAAAGTTGATCCACAAAATGAAATTAAACTATTTTTTTTAACAAACATGATTTAAACTACAAGCATGACTATCCTAATGCAAGGAAATGATGTCAACAATAGGAGTCAATAGTTGATCCCATAAAAATAATGCTGTCAACAACAGAAGTTGATCCCATACATAGGATCAACAAGAGTAGTTGATACTCGTGAACTTGAACATAAAGAGTAAGGTATCAGAAGTGGAAGTTACCTCGGAGTTTTCTATGAAAACCAAGCATTGATCTTCTTGTATTTATCATTCCATCCTCACCACCACCAGCAATAGTCACACAAAATATACAACACCACCACCACAAAAATCAGCATCACCATTATCACCATCAACAAAATTAATATTCTAACCTCACCACAACCATCATTCCAACCAGAACCACCAAAATCTCCATCATCAATTACATCATTTCTTCTATCTACATCATCAATTCCAACCAGAACCACAACAAATCTACCTCATCAATTCTACCGCTCTCATAAATTAAACTGAAAATCAAGTAACATGAAATACGTACCTTCTTCATCGCAGCCGCCGCCGCCACCATCATCATTATATATCTGACATCTTCAACCACCACCACCATCACCAACACCATCATTTTCTAATAAAACTGTGATAAATTGAAATACATACCTCCTTCATCGCCGCCGCCACCACCATCATTATAGATCTGGTATCTTCCTCCACCACCACCATCACCACCATCATCAACTTCTAATGACGATTTTAATTGTCTTTTCCTAAATTGATGCAAAAAGATCTTTAAGAACTAACTGTTATCATCGACTTTAGGTTATTCAATCCAAATCTGATGTTATCGAAATTGAATCTGATGTTTTTAATGAATTTAATTACAGAAGTTAGTTCTCGTTGATGTCGTTTGGTGGTGGTGATGGATTTGGTGGATGTATAGGAGGTGATGGCGAAGATGGTGTTCCTGAATCCGCAGCGGCCGAGGAAAAGGTGGTGGTAAAGACGATGAAGGCGAGAGAACAGATTTTACATCTGCAAATGAAAATGAAATGAAAAAGAAGAAGATACTCGATAGAATAAAGGGTAAATATGTAATGTTATATAATATTTAATGGATCCCTGATGGGATTTGGATGAAGAAGGGTATTTTTATTGTAGGACAAGGATATTTATGAAGCCCTTCAGAATTGAGGGCAATGTCATGTTTGCTCAGCATTTTAGTTCCATTCATGTCATCACAAACTAACAAAATCTATACAGCTTTGATATTTTTTTCTTGCATAGTGGAAACGGAACTTTACTTGACCCTAACATTTGGGCTGTCATATCCGAGACTAACGGAAAGTCTATAGATGCTATACAAGTTTGAACCCCGAAGATCATAGAGATCGGTCACTGTTAAACCGGTCAGAACTTGAAACAAGCAAAAAGAACACAATGTTGGTTAACAAGATCAAAATCAACAATTCCTGGGTGAAAAAGACATCTAGATTTCGATACCGTTTAAATGGACAAAATGTTAAAATAATCAGGATGTAAACGGTTTCATCCTACCCATTTTCAAATACCTTTTCTTATTTTTAATTTACATCAGGATGCATCCAGTTTCATCCTCGTTATTTTTTAAATTTAAGCCAGGATGAATCCAGTATCGTCCTTGCTATTTTCTTTCCCATTTCACCCGTAATAATTTTTACTTGTCCATTAGAATCATGTTTTAAAAATATTTTGACAAATAACCCATTTTCCTCAAAAAGAATATGCTCTTTTTATCATACCTCATGATTTTCCGTCAATGATATCATTAAAGTTATTATAAATATTATTTTCATAATAAATTACGAGAATAACGTATAATATCAAAAATAAATGTGCATCAAAACGAATCTTTGCACTGAATGTACGTTAAAAAAATGATATCACTACAAATATTATTTTATAATAAATTACGAGAGTATAAAAAATAAATGTACATCAAAATCTTTGCACTTGATGTGCATGAAAATCTCAGATATTCGACTTCTTATAAATTCCAACTCAGTTCCACCACAAAATCAGAAGAAAAAAGAAGAAGACTAACAACAACAAAAATGGCAAGAAAAATTAATCTATTGTTGTGTTCAGTTTTCATCTTCGTGTTCTTCATCCAAAGAGGTTCAGCAGCTTCATGTTTGAACATTAAACAAGAAAAAATTGGCCCCTTCCGTGAACATGCAACCGAATACTCTGTCATGATCAGCAAAACTTGCAACTGCATTATATCCAACTTGGTCTTGCAGTGTCCTCACTTACAGAGCCTTGAAATAATGCAAGGGATTCGCCCAACATCTGATGGTCATGATTGTTTGGTCAATGGTGGTGGAGTAGTTAAAACTCCTTTTGTTTTTAAGTATGCTTGGTATCAACAATTCGATCTCAAAATTAAGAGTTACACGTGCTAATTCAACAAAAATATAAGAGCTTGGATTTGAGAAGTGAATCGAGATGAAATTCGAGTACAAATCATTCGTACGGATTTTATCTCTATCTACTTTCTTTATGGGTTGTTTTCGTTTGTTTGAGAAAAATGTAATAAATCATCGAGAAGGCATACCACTTGATAAAATTAAATGAATTTTTTTTTCTTTTATTTTTTTTGTAACTAAATGAACGTTTTCTTAGTTATAAGCCTGTCTTATCTTTTATGAACAAAATTAAGTAGTTTCTTTTTCATCTCTATCCCTATCAAAAAAAATTAAAAAAATTGGAGAATTAAAGTTATAAAACTCCCAAATCAAGTAACATTTTCAAGGAGTTGTCGTACTCAACAAGAGTTACCAAAACAACGTTAATTCTCTGACCTTTCTGAATTTAATTTGCGAGTACAGACGACTTCAGGATATAATGAAGCCCTGTAACAACGTTATCAATTTTGAGATTTCTACTTACGACCTTGATTCAACCAAAACACAGTAAACAGAAATCCTGATGATCATGACTAAAACATGAAAATGAGAGATAATTTTCGACTTAAGCTGCCAGCTACAGAAAGGTGACTCTTTGATTACGTCGGTCTCCCTCCGTCGGTCTCCCTCCAAAGAATACTCAAGGATGTGACCCTCAAAAATATTGAAAACAAGATTGATAATGAAATCAAGATCGAAGATAAGACACGGATAAACAACGAATACTCCTTACCAAAAAAAAGACAAAAAACAACGAATACAAAAAATAAACACAAAATTTGTTAAAAAGACTAAAACCAATAATTCCTGGGTCAAACAGACTGGTAGGTTTTGAGACTGTTTATATGGACAAAAATCAAAAAGATACTTTTCAATTATCCATTTTGGATATTTCACCCAACATGTTGTTTCACATTTTATAACGGCTGACTATATTGCCCTTAAGAGATTATTCTCTCTGTTTGCAGCTTCAGGAACAAGGTGAGAAACCAATTTAAGAAAAACCATATGCAGTTCATACGAAATTTTGATGAAGATATTAATTAGGCTTGGATAAAATCTGGGGAGATAAAAATACGGTCGAAGGAACTAATTTTCTGCCATGTATATTTATTGTCTTGTAAGAGAGATTAACAAGGTTTTCATTGGTTAACCCAAAACATGAGATTGGGTTACAGTTCAATATGAAATTTGTTTGGTCGGTAGGAAAATTATCAGGGAAACGGTTGTTTCAAAACTAGAAATGGGTGGTATTGTTGCCGATGGTTTATGACGATGAATGATGGTGATTTTGAGTATTTTAGATTTTTTTCAATGGAAAATGTTGGGTTCTTATCCAACTTGAGTGTGAAGGTTGAAGAGAACCTATATAAGCGGAAAAACAGAACAACAAATGCTTAACTCTCTATCAACAACAAAACGCCTACAAGTTGCTCGATAAAAGTCCCAAGAGAGGAAGAAGTAAAAGTTCTTATCTTTCTTTATCTTTGTAAGTCTTTAGTAGTGTATCCTTTTCTTTTAACCTTGGATAATAGAGTAGTTGTGTTTTTTTTTGCTTAGTTTGAAATTAAGATACCGGTGTGATTTAATTTCACGCCTAGAGTTCATCTCAAGCACACATATGAACATTTTAAGTTTCAAATGTTTTTGGCATCATCTTATACCAAAAGTGTGTGTTATTCAATCTATTTTAAATCGGAAAGTAGTGCAGCAATAGTTTGAGATCTTATTGGTAAACACTAGTTGATTTCCACTAATGTTATTTGTTTTACGTGGTTCTCTAATTAAACCATTAAAGTTCTGTTAATGAGTTTAGTTACCTCACAGATTAAACCAGAATCCTTCAGTTAATTCTGATAGGAAAACATATTTTCTTTAGGATGTGTCTGGTTTCATCTTGTACATCTCTGACAAAAATAAATTTTGCTCAGGATTATCTGATTTCATCTTGTACATTTCTGACAAAAAGCAAACTTTTTTCAGTATGAAACCAGATTCATCCTGAACATTTCTGACAAGATTGTACAAATGACGCCGTAGGATGATGTATGTAAGTTCTCATATAAACTCACACTGCAGTTGAGATGCATATAAATAAAGAATGCAAAGACAATAGTTTCCAAGCAAAAAAATGATAAAAAAAAAACTACAAGAATAACTTTTTTTTGTTGGCAACCTTGTGCTAAACAAATCAACCGAGCCAAATAGTCTTAGTTCTTGCAGTTAATCACATCACGCCAATTTTGCGTTCTTGATTCATCAACAAAGTTCACCTCGTGTCTAGTTTTCAATTTGATTGAGCAATAACCTTTACATCTTGCTATTTTAGTTTTCTTGATCCACCAACAGTCTTATCCCTCTTTCTTTCTTTTTTTTTTCTTTTTTTTTTTGGTTGGCTAATAGTCCATTTAAAGTTATTAGCCTGAGCATCCAATTCACATCCGGTTGACTCTTGTCCCGCTTTTGATTCCTACAAAAATTAAACATTAGTTCATTCAAACTGACCACTCTAAGCCTGGATGAAACTAGTACCATCCACTAGTAACACATGATGAAACCAGTTTCATCCAGTGATAACATAAAATGTGCATAGGTTTCATTCAGTGGAAAGACATGATGAAACCAATTTCATTCAGTAATAGCATTGAATGTACAAAGATTCCATCAACTGGAAAGAAATGATGAAACCAGTTTTCATCCAATAATAACACACAATGAAACCAATTTCATTCAGTAATAACATTGAGTATGTCCACATTTCCAAAATAAATAAATCAATCAATCAATTTAGACATTTAAAACAGGATGATACTAAGTTCATCTCAGTTTAAAATTGGATGAAATCATGTTCAACCCAATTGAGAACATGGTACACTTGCAATTAAAGCATTACATTCACATTGCACATTTACAAACAAAGATAAAACATATGTACAAATGTGCGTGAAATTTGCTAATTAAGATGAAACCATTTTCAACATAGTCTAACATCAGGGTCTTGATACATACCAATTTGAGGAAATTCATCAATTAACACAAAATGTTAACTCTCTTAATTTATGAATTTGAGAAAATTCAATTAAATTAGGGCATTAGAAAATTCTTTTTGGATGATGGTGGTGGTTGTGGTGTCGATGATGGTTTTGAGGGAAACGCGATATGATCGACGACGATGGAGTTTGAGGTGGTGGAGATGGTGGCAGTGGTGTCGATGTTGGTAATAGAGAAAATTGATGTTATCGATGGTGGTGTTGCTGTTTGCGGTAGAGGAGATGATATTGATGGTGTCGATGATGAAGGCGGAAAAGGGTTATGTTTTTTTGATGGTGGCGCTGGTATTTTGTGGAAGTGGGGATGGTGGAGGAAGATAAAGGTGGTGAAGAAGAAGGTCGATGTTCTTTCTTAAACATGTTTTTGGAGGAAGATGAAGTTTGTAAGGGCATTTTTATCTGTTTCTATTAAAAAAATGTCCCGTCCTTTTGACCCAAAGAAAAAGTTTATCCGTCCATCTGAACCAGGAAAAGAACCCTTTTGGCCAAATAGCACATTTTCTGAAAAATAAATTGAGCTACAAAATAATAAAAACAAGAATAAGTAGAGTTGCAGGTACATTTGTTGTATAGAATTGTAAGAATTGTACTTGTAAACCTGGTGATAGCTTTACGGAATCTTTATGATTTTGAGGCGTAAGGTAGCAAGGGTTATAGATTCTTACTAGTTTGGCCATTTTTTTCTTCTCTTTGGGTGACCTAATCTCATTTCGGTTTCTTTTTTGTATCGGGTATTTATCGGGTTCAGGCACCCCTTGAAGTACCTTATTTCAATGAATTTTCCCATTGACGGATCGAAAAACATGTAGGGTATTGTGGCACTGAAAAGTATCAATCAGAATCACGAAGTTAGCAAATTGTAAATTGGCAGATTCACGAGTTCATTTGCAGAATCAGATATCAAGGCTAACCTCTCAAGAATGTGCTTAAGTTTGACATGCACTAGGAAATATGAAATCCTCACCTTCAAATCAGATGCATCAACAAGAAAACAACAGTGTTGTTTTCACTCCCTTCAGAAGGACCCAGTATAAAAATTTATTGTCCTGACATAATTTAGTTACATCTGTTATATATGATTTTTGAGCATTTCATCCTATTGCCCAATTCTCTGTGCCGCTCATCATCAACCTAAATTAATCAATTTCGTTGTAGAAGAAACAGAATTTTGCTAAACAAAATGTATTTATACAGGTGACTTTCATATATATAGCAAACCTTGGCAGTTGGCATATCTGTTGAAGCCACGGAGTTTTGAATTCAAAACAAGGCCACGCAGAGGATCTGATACCTTTATCCTAATTACAATCCCAATTCTCTCTCGTGGGATGGGAGACTCTGAATCCGGACTTTCTTTTAACTGAGGAGTTGAAGATCTGCAATGTGTTCTTTGATGGGTATAGTAGATATACTCCTCCAGTGTTCGAACTCCCATCCATTTTGCAAATTCATAACCCAAGCACTCTAACTGCGTGGCCATCCTTGACACATCAAATTTAAATGAAAAAAACAGCAACCTCTTCCTGGAATGATTAATTCATCGGACTGCTAAATAACCCAAAAGAGACAACTCCCCTTGAATTCAATGTTACCTTCCATCCACCACATACTACACATACGTCAACGTGCATGACAAAAGACCAATGCTTAGCCAACCAAAAAGAGAATATTAACAGGAGTACCAGAGCGTCAACAGAAATACATATACTATAACTCGAATAAACAACAAGAACGGAAATATATCTCAACATCCTATAAAACATAATCGAAACAAATGCTCAAAGGCTATTATGATACAATATCGAAAAGTCGGTGACCATTTCGTATGCAATTCGAATTCGAAAAAAAAAAGAGTTTAATAAGATCCATATATTACTGCAGATACCAGTGTAGTCAGTGGTAAGTCGGTAAGTGATGATGATATTATCCACTTGAGTTTGAAACCCGTCAGCTCCCATATAACCTATTGAAAGATCAAATAATAAAAAAAAACAAGTAAGACTTCACTTAATCTTCACAAATGACTTACCTCAATCCGATGTAACAACGGCTATGTAATCCATGAAAGATGACACGCTTCAAAATCTAACATAGAAGCTGTTAGAACATGGGCATCTAACTCAAAACTAATTGTCAATGAGTGGCGATTAGAAAAAAGAATGAACTCTATTTTTAGATCGGGTTTTATTAGGAGTTCATTTGAAAAAATGAACTCGGTTTTCATAGGTTTTATTAGGAGTTCATTTGAAAGAATGAACTCCTTTTTCATATATGTTTTATTAGGAGTTCATTTGAAAGAATGAAGTCGGTTTTTATAGAGGTTTTATTAGGAATTCATCTGAAACAATGAACTCGGTTTTCATATAGGTTTTTATGAGGAGTTCATTTGAAAGAACGAACTCAGTTTTATTAGGTGTTCATTTGAAATAACGAACTCTTGTGTTTATGCATAATAGTGGAGTTTTAGTTGTGTGTTCAGTTGAAAGAATGAACTCTGATTTTTTGTAATAACGAATTTTTTGTAGTTTAATAAAATGTAATGAAGTTCACAGAATATAATGAAGTGTAGAGTTTTCACGAAATAGAATGAATCAAATGCACACAAAAAAACTGATAGTTCATCAAACAAAATGAACTGCTACAAAAAAAAATGTAGGAATTGACGTGTAAGGATATTTGTGTCCATTTAAATATTTTCAAATAATTATGGATCAAACTGGAAACGTTTTTTCCCGCTGGACCAAACTGTTGTGGTCCCACATAAAAGAGGACCAAAAGATATTTTCCCCTAAAAGTAATGCGTGAAAAAAGTAATTCATCTCCATTGGTGTTGTTTGTGATCATTTTTTTTATTAAATGCGAATTTTATTTTTAATAATTTTAATATTTTATTAGATCTAAAAATGGTTATTTAATATATTGGAATTAATTGTTAAAAAGTAGACATTCACCTTACATTGACATCCTCAAGGTGAATGTTTAATGTCTAACAAAAATTAATCCATACCATCTTCACATTGATTAAGAATTTGGGATTGGACAAAAAATTTAGGAATAATCAACGTCTAACGTATATGATTTCATTGGAGAAACGCTTAGGATTGTTAGGAAAAGAATAGAGATGGTGGAAAATTGAGACCTTGGCGTAGCCGTAAAACCTACGACTACACCCAAATGATGTCTAACTCCCAAACTTACTGAAGACCAGTAAACAAGATAAGATTCAAGCCGTTTCATTATATTTCCAAAGAAGTTTATACAAAGAGATGATGATATTTCTCAAAGAACACAAACCCTAATTCACTTTTAAAACTTTTCTCACCTAACTATTCCTTAGACTAGAAGATATCTCATTACCCTTCATATTGATCTCTTCTCCTTTATTTAGACCTTTTACATATTGGATGAAAACTAATAAAATAGTTTCTCCCCCTAGAAATTTGGCTAAACCCTTGTTCGACTGTCTCCTTATCGTAAACGTTGACATCATCGCCGATATTATTGTGCCGAGCTATAACCACCATCACGGTCTGTTTTATATTCTTATCGTCATCACTTTTTATAGAGACTTTTAGATTGTCAACCCTTGTCGATGTCCGTCTATCATGACACTTTCTAGTTGTCGGGTTTTTGTCTTTCCAAAGTATGGCGATACGTTATCTTGTATCCACACTTGGAGACTATAAAATACCCATGAAGATATGCTCAATCGCCTAACCTTGGTAATATATATTTAATTTATGGATTTTATATTCTCTTTCAAGAATATGTATGGGGAGTAGAATCCTTTTTTCTTTTTTTTTGATACACTGGCCAATGGCCAAAGAAACTACACTAACACTCTCACTTCTCTCACTTCTGCCCTCCCAGCAAGATCAACACTAATTGTGTGTCTTATTTCATCGGGTGATTGAGATATCCACACACCTTCTAACACAGTTGCAGCGCCTCCCTCAGCTAGAATATCAGCCACATCGTTGGCCTCTCGATGCCTTTGTGAAAACCAATTGCATCAAAGTTCTTCTTTAGAGCATCAATGTCTTCAATTAGGGAGTGCAAATTCCATGGAACTTGAACCTCCTTTTTGCACAACTGAATAGCGTAAGTGGAATCACTTTCCACCTCTATCTTCTTGAAACCCATATCTTTAGCCAACAGAATGCCATTCCTTATAACCCAGACTTCAGCCACATTGTTATCATTTTTGAAAACATGCTTTGCATAACACGCATAGAACTCAACCTGGTCTCCACGAATAATGCCTCTAATACCAGCCATTCCCAAATTGTTAGAAGCACCATCACAGTTAAGCTTCACATAACCTTGTTGTGGGTAGTAGAATCCAACCAATAATTGGAGACATCGTACTCGTCCCATACGTAATTGGTGGGTTCCATGGATTGAGGGAAATGGATGGATATTTCATGAAAAATATGTATCAAAGGCTCCGAGTTGCTAGTATCACTGTAAAAGATCTGTTATATACTCAATGGGACTTCTTCTCTCTGTAATGTTTGCCTGTTTGGAAGCCTTTCATTTGATCACAACTAGGCCTACCTTCTGGTACATCTAGAGTTAGCCCCACTGCTAATCCAACCACCAACCCATCACTAAGATGAATTCTTAGTTCTATTCATAGAGAAAGCTAGAAGAAAAAAATGGAGGAGAAGTTTTCCGCAAAGTAACTCAAATAAAGATGATATTCTGTGCATCTCCCCGGAGTCCTCGGATATTCCGAAGCATGAAAGTAATACCAAAAGGGTAAAATATGACCGAAAAAATATCGTATATTATGTCCTTAGAATGATGACGTACACGATTGCATGATCAACCTAGTTAGAACAATTTTAGGAATGCACTAATAATGCTTTTGAAATATTCATCTGGACTCATGTTCACTGGAGTGGTAAGTCGAAGGACGACATATTATCTGCATTTGTACTGAAGGCCTCATTTGGATTATAAATTATAGAGATTGTCACGTGTTAAAATTTGTTAAAAATCCAAAGGATAATATGTTGGAAAATTTGTTTAAATTAGAGGGTTAAAAAACACAAAGAGAACTGGTATACCTCTAACTCAAAGGATCTTTCGATTCTGATTCTTGTAGAAAATAATTCAACAAGTCAATAATTTAACCATTCAAGATTGAGTGAAATCTTAACAGCGTAATTGAATTCAAGGATTATATTTTATTAATCTGATCCATAACACTAATTTAGATTTATGATGATGTTATTAGAGCAAGTCTTATGGTGGAATCCATTCATCTTCCAACTTCCACGCCACCTCAACATTTGGAACTGTGGATGGAAGCGCAAGTGTAATGGTGGAATAGTAGAAACGCTATTCTTAATAGAGCTAAAAAAAACGCAATTAAGAATGAAGCTAAAAAAATGCAATTAAGAATTGAGCTTTTTTTCAGCCGTTAGATTTCAACAACTCATTTTAAATCTACGGATAAAAAAAACGCAATTAAGAATGGAGCTAAAAAAACGCAATTAAGAATGAAGCTTTTTTTTCAGCCGTTAGATTTCGACAACTCATTTTAAATCTACGGATAAAAAAAAACGCAATTCTTAATTGCGTTTAACACTATTTTTATTGGTGTTTAGATGGATTCCACGGACCCTTCCACCAAATCATGGAACCTTGCTTGGATTTTCTGTGGAAAACCCCAACTTGAAAGTCATTAGACTTAACATTCCATGAGTTTTCCACACTTAGAATAGGTTGGATTCTACCATAAGACTTTCTCTTAGAAAGTAAGAAAGCCATAAGTTTTTGATGTGTTTTCAAAAAAATAATCACACCTATTTATTACGAGTCATCTCCGTTGGAGATGCAACATTTGGTTGGAATGGAACTCCTTTCTAAAAGATGGCAAATTAATTTAAGAAAATAACCAGAAATAAGCCTTTATGACATAACATAAATGCTCTGAAATACGTCTCTATTACTTAACCAATAAAAACCTGGCTAAACTTGGGCCTATGAACATTATTTTGGGCCTTTGACTGTAGGACAAAAAGGTTATTAAGAGATGTAACTACCAATTTATCCTCTATTAAATATTAATACTATTAATTTGTCCCCATCAAATCCTAACTATAAAATCAAAAACTAAAATCAAAATCATAAAAGTAAAATCATAAAATTAAAATTAAAATCAAAATCATAAAACTAAAATCATAAATCTAAAATCAAATTCAAAATCAAAATCAAATTCATTTCCATCTCCACTTCAACTGATTCTTCTTCTTTTCTTCTCAGCCCAATCCTCTAAACTAAGTTTTAGTAACATGTAGTCGCTCAAAAATTAATGTATATGTGATTAGATTGCAAATAGAAATGGTTTATGTTCATGCCCACAAAGACCGGTTGTCCTTGATATGTTTTCTGGTTCGAGAAATTTGAACCAGAATCGGTCAATGTTAATGTTCACATAACCCGATTCAGTTACGGTGGGGATAACCATTTTTCTATAACTATTTTTTGTTGGAACCGGATTATATGTTCATCCACAAAAATCGATTATGTACCGTTTGAATTCATAACTGCTTAGCCCATAATCGGATTACATTAGCACTTATAAAAACCGATTGTTGATGTATAATGCTAGAATCAGATTTTATATGTGTATCGAGTAAACCGATTGTTGTAAGGAAAAATTCTCAATTTTTGTGTATCTTTTTATTGTTAGAATATGATTACATGAGCAGTTTTATAAACCGATTCATGTTATGCAATGTCAATAGTCGGTTTTTATGTGTGCATCGTCTAAACCGATTCTGGTTATACCCGAATTGAAAATGAGTATTAGTATGATTTTACACAATCTCAAAACAAGTATGATTTCATACTCGATCTCAAAATGAGTATTTAATTTATACGCGAACTGAAATCGAGTATGAAATCATACTCATTCATTTATGTTTGATTTTTTTCCCAATAATCAATTTTTTGTGTACATGTGTAAAAACCGATTCTGAGTTTTCTTTATGAATTGAAAAAATCAACCCAAAATTGTTTATGAGAGCATGAACATATATCGATTCCGGGTTGATTTTTTTCAAGAAGAAAAAAAAATTTCATGTTTTGATGATGAATCAAGATTAAATGATTTCTAGTTTAATTTCACTAAATATCAATTAATCACCCGATTAACACTAATTAATTAGAAATAAATTACTCATTATGTAAAATAGTTGGATAAAAAGTTATTCTTTTTTATCTTTTAATGGCCTTTTTTGACTTGTAATCATAAGCCCAAAATAATGTTTACATGCCCCAATTTAGCCATGAATAAAAATACACCTATATTATGTAACCAATAAACCACCGTAAATTTTATGAAATCAATTATTATTTTTTTGTTATTTAGTTTTCTTGATCAGAAAAGAGAATTTTACCGAGTTAATTGTGTCATTCCCATCCTTATATCTTGGAAGGTTCTACAATTTCTTTTTCCAAAGACACCAAGAGATCACAGCCAGAAGACAACAAATTACCAATGTTTCTCTTGACAAATTAGCTATAAGAGGCCAAGTGCTAACAAGAGTTAAGAAGCCCGGAGAGGTGACAGCATTTTATAGTTAACTCCTTGAGAAAGAAACTCCATGCATCCAGAATTTTTAGACATGGATAGCAAATAAAATAATAAACAATTAAAAGATCTAGTCAATATTTTTTCCCCATTACACATAATAGATTGTATATTACAATGCCTACTCATTTCAACTATTTATGCTTCTAAAATCATAAAACTAGAGATGTATATCCATATCAGTCTTACAAAGCAAGCCAGACAATCCTTGTGTACAGAGATCAATATTAGTTTCACATAAATTAATAAAGACTACAAGCCAAGATTTAAACCAAGTTCGTAAATCACTAGTACAGCCAAACCAATTCTACAGTTAAACGTGAGCAGTAGAGTCAATTGGGTTTCTTCTCAGCTTTCGGTAATTGTGTCGCTAGGGAAAGAATTTTTTTTTTAACTTGCCAGGAATTTAGGATTTAAGGGGACGCAATTGGGTGTGAAACTTTCTTTAGGCTTGGAAATATAGGCCTAGTAGTAGGAATCTTGAAAATCAAGAGGTCGCACTTGCGCACCCTTGTTATGCATTGTCTCCGCCACTGCATCCATCCCACGCCACCTTACAGTGAATGAGTGAATAAGGGCATGGTTAGCCGACTCTCCGTCTTTGCTTACTACCAAGTACCACTTTTAAACTTAATAATGGCCGTGGGTTCAAATGGTGGATCCAAAGCCTAACATCCAATACCACCTGAAATAGAAAAATCCTTGCGTTCTCTGTCCGATGAAATCTCACTTATCAAAATACCATATGAGACTGATAATTAATAATGACAATTATCCCAAAATAGAATGTCTTAATTCCAAATTAATGCACATTAAATAAAATATAGCAATCTGGACACTACTAAATCAAAAGATTACTGTCAATTTCAAACATATGAGAGTATTATCCTAATAAAGTCTATTAATTCAAATTTAATGCACATTAGTAAATGTAGCAATCTGTGCACCATTAAATGCAATCTGTGCACCATTAAATCAAGAGATTACTCAAGAATCACAACTAAAAAACTATATAAATCAAACAAAAAAACATTAAACTCATATTCTAGACTTAATACAATGAAGTTTTTACAATTTATCTCAATCGTTTACATTATCCTGGTTTATATCACTCTTGTTTCAGCGACATACCGAGCGGGTGGAAAACGAATCATGTCAAAAACAAAAGAAGATGATATAGAAATTGAAAAACAACTAAGAGTTTTGAACAAAAAACCAGTTAAAACCATTGTGGTAAGAAATTTGTTCCCTCGGTCATATTCAACTATTTACACATCTTATTTTTAGATTGGAAATTTATATTGTAGGTAGACGAATCTTCCAATCTATTCATGTCAAAAATATCTTTCTAATATATTTTTTTTCTTGTGATTTAAATTTCAGACTAAGATCGATGACATAATAGATTGCGTAGACATTTATAAGCAACCAGCATTTGATAATCCATTGCTCAAAAAACACAAAATCCAGGTAAGAAAATATTATTACGTTACAGATGAATTCTTTTAATTTGTTTCTTTATTTAAATTTAACCTAAAACCAGGTAAGAAAATATTATTACATGTATAAATGATTTCTTTTAATTTGTTTGTTTATTGAAATATAACCTAAAATTGTGAAATGGTCTGGAAATTCAATTACATCAGGGAATGATTAAATTAAAAATGACCATGCTTATTGTCGAAATATATGGTCAAATTGTAACATAAATTTAGAAGTGGGCATTTGGGTTTGTATACGCCAATTCGAATAAGCCCATCCGTTTTTTATGGGTGGGTATCTAACTCGACACTAATGGATTGAATGTGGGTGCTAAGTTAGATATCCTTCCAATATCCATATCCTTAGAGTTAGTAGTTATTCTAGTATTTAATGGAGTTTCTTTACTAGTATTTGATGGGTGAGTAAGGAAATTTTAATAAAAGTTGTGTGAATTTAAGTAAACACTAGTAAAAATTATGGTAGTAATGATGATGGGATCTTAATTAAATCATTTTTGTTAATTTTATCTTTTATATTTTAAGTATTAATTATAGAAGAAATACATTAGATTATTTGCACCTAGTATGCCAGATGTGAAATCCGATGTGGATGTAAAACTGGAAGAATAAATCAAACCAATAAAAGCATTCATTTTTTTTTCTTCGATGTATAGATCTTGATTTTGTACTTAGATCATCATTAATTCTTATTTCTTCCATGAATTTTATTGCCATTAATCCGTAGACTTTGATTTCATGTTTTCCATATGAATACTTGCATCTCTACAAAGATTTTATACGAGAGTGCGAGAGAGATACAAAGAGATAAGTCTCATATGTAGAAAAAGAAAAATACAAGAGTATGCTTATATTTTATAAAAATGAAACAGATGTAATATATATTTATTAAAATATTTGGGATTTTAGTATAACTTTGGAAATATATATGGAGCTTTTATAGATCTCTAACTTAATATTCATGCACGGTCATCTCGATATATTATCTTTTTTTCTTTATAAAGCATGCATGTATTAAAAAAAAAGCAACTAAATTGTTATAGATCCATTAGATAGTTAAAGTCTCTTCCATGAACGGGTGAGGGACAAACTCGCGATCTCTTCACATCATCATTCCATGCTTCAAGATATACTAATGGTAACCAATGAAAAACGATAATGGTGATTCAAATCTGTTTTTGATTAATCTGCGACTATTAAGAAGACAGAACAATTTTACACCGTCTCTATTTTTTGCATCACATATAAGTCTTAGACAGTTTCGTCACTACAAGTGTATTCTTAAGATAAAGTAGGCATGGACTTCTTCATGGTATATACGAGTTAGATTCAAATAATGTATGAAGTCTTGAATTCAGCTAGACTAAAGTCCAGGTGTTAAAAAATCAATGATGCCTGGATAGGAGGGACATTGAAACAATAACAATCGAACTTAAATCATAAGCTTTATTGAAGTGGTTTTTGATGCCCACGAATTTTAACATGATATTAGTATATTAGAGTTAACAGTACCACATGTGAGCGTTGTGAGGTGCATGCAATTTCACATTGCGTATCTATTTATAGTTACAATATGAACAAACCAATTTACTTACTTATTGCCAGTTTGGTTCGAGTTTGATGCCCACAAACTTCAACAGTTAATACCTTTAATTCCCATGACGAATTAGTCTCATGAAAAAGATAGGTCCATATTTCATATTGTTCCATCATACAATGATCTATATGATGTTATTTATGATACTAGGATACTTTTCCTATATTGTTTACAAAATTTGATGTTTACATATTTACAGATGAGTCCCGATTCAATTCCGGGACTGAGAACCAATAAAACCATTTCATCATCCTCTATACTTGGTGTTCTTCAAAAGGAAATATGTCCTCCAGGAACCGTACCTATTCGCAGAACAACCAAAGAAGATTTGATGAATGCTAAAAAAATTATAAAGAAAACTAGACTAATCCATGCAAACAATACTTATCCTAACGCACCTCCGGCTAACCAGCAAGTAAGTAGTATACTCTTGTTACATTTTATTTTATTTTTGAAGCATCTATTTACATTCTTTTTAATTATTAGCCGATGATTACAGTTGAAGTATAAGTAGATTTATCTTGTTTTGTAGTTTGTCTATGCTGAAGAAATCATTGAAGGGAAACAATATTTCGGAGGCACTGCCTATATGTCTTTACATGACATGTCGATATATCGTGACGAGCTCAGTACTTCACAAATTTGGCTTCTTAATGGACCTCATGAACAAATAAATAGCATTGAATTCGGAATAATGGTAGGTATTATCTTTTACATCTTCAAATTTGATCATATGATTCATATTTTTTTACCAAACAGAAATAAAGTAAGTTTATTGGGTTATGCCGTAAATTATTCAGAAATGTCCTTATGTTCTTTTTTGTGTGTTTTTCTTTTTGAAGCACGATCCTTTGTTATTTGGTGATGGCCGCGCTCGATTATTTGGTTCTTGGACTGTAAGTTTTATTTTTAGTTATTTTTCTATATATATGTTTATTCAGTGCAAGATATTAACCATCCGAATGATACTAACGGAGTTCCCCGGACAATGAACTTCATGAGGATTGAATATGAATTATTAGGATAAAATATCAACAAAAAAGTAAAACACATACCTTTTTCTGAAATGTATAGATTTTATTCAAATTGTGTATGTTTGTGAGTACGCGTGGAAAACAAAGAACACGTTGTTATAGCATGAAAAGACAATAATTACTTTATTATGACTAATGTTACAGGCTGATGGACACCAAACAACAGGTTGTTATAATATAATGTGCCCCGGCTTCGTTCAGGTTAATCGTGGGATAACGTTTGGTTACCAGTTTCATACAGGAATATATGGAAAAGGAGTATTCGATATATATCTTATGGTGCGCAGGGTAAGGAAGTATTTCTGATTTTTTCCTTCCTCGGTGTTCTTCTTTTCTTCATATACCACAAATTTGGATACGTAAATACCAGCTTATATTTGAGTTGAAATATATATTATCAAAAAAGTTAATGAAAATTTTTGTATCTATATACGTGGCAGGCCCCGTTAAGTAAAGACTGGTGGTTAAGTATTGGATCGAACGCTGAAACAAGTGAACCAATAGGATATTGGCCGAACGAAATATTTACACATCTGGCAAACAGTGCATCGAATTTACGATATGGAGGGTTTGCAAGTGCTTTATATAGAAGATCAACTCCACCGATGGGAAATGGATACTTGCCTCAACTTACCGACTTTACGAGAACAGCTTACATGGTTAAAATGAAGTATGTAAATGAGACAGGACATACAGTTAACCTAGACCGACGCTCAATGCAAATCCATCGCAGTACGACAACAGAATGCTACAATCTTATGTTGGCTAATCCTTTAGGAGATTTAGATATAACTATGGCGTTTGGGGGACCTGGTGGTGTATGTACCTAGTACAATGATACCGTAATAATATTCTCAATATTCTTAATAATATTCTTAATATAGATACATTCGGAATAATATTTGAGATTCTATAATTTTGATTTTTTAAAGGGTAGTCTAAATCATTTCATTGTTTTGTCCAAATTTCATTTTATTGTTCATCCAAAGAGTTTTGCGAGAATAAGTATAACCAACAACATAAATACTCAATAAAATTTCCTTTTAAAGAATAAAGCTAACATTGGTAGAGCTTGTCAATCGCCACATTGGTTGTTCAGCATAACTGCGTCTTTTCTGTGGCTCGGAAGGAAACCATTTGTGTCTGGAAGATGAAATTCTGAAGTATATGGTGCATTATGAGGCACCTTGTGTATTGGTAGGATGGTTGATACACACATGACGGACGTCCCTCATTTGGGTTATCAACGGGGTACCGAATCTCGATATCCGTTATCGGTAATCCGAGTTCATATAGATAATTTTCTTATATAATGGGAATCGGAAATCGGTAACAGAATTTTATTGGTAATTCTTGTCTTAGTGAAACGGTATAGGCTAAGGCACATACCGGTTGGTTAATTACCGATATCAATACCGATACTTTTCGATAACGGTGTTTACCGGTAACTGTAATTATTTTCCAAGGATGCAATGGTTTTTTAATTTCCTTGTCTGTTTTTTTTTTCTTTTTTGAATTTGTATGTGTTTACTTTATGTTTGGCATGGATCTTGAATCGAAAGCTTCTTATTTTGCACTAAATTTCGGTGTGATAAACAGGTTATATAAAACTCTGTCATTTAACGGTGTTTGTCAGTAATTTTATTAGTATCCAATAACCTTAACGAAACGATATCGACTAGGATTTTTAGAATTCCACCGGAAATTATCGGTATCGAAATTCCGGTAGAAATTATCAATAACGGTACCGGCTAAACCAATTCATCTTTCGATAGATTCCGTTGACAACCATATCCCTCATTATATGTCATGTATGAATGCAAAATCGCCTGGATGTGGGTTTCGATTGTTGAATAGTTATTTTGTATAATTATTAAAAACGTAGGGTTACCAAAATACACCACCACTTTTTCATTAAGAAATATGTATGGACTAACTCGATACAATTTCGAGAGTAATAATTGAATCAAGAAAAAGTAATCAAAGTTATATTTCTCTTGTGATTAGAACGTTTACAGAAACAAGTCTGTGAACCTAATCACACAAAGATTTCTTGGATGGTAGTAAGGACCAATTGTCCAAGATTCAATATAGTCTTATCCAACAAACAACGTAGGATGTATCAACTGATATTGATCAACATTGTTAGAGCATAGCTCGGTTGAACCCACCAAGCGTTGGTATGTCAAGTTTAATTGTTATATTTTAGTGAATCAAAACTCATTTAAAGAGTCGCTTGAATATGTATTAGAATCAACTTCGTATAGGTTAGACTAGAAAGTCTAGGATTATGAGACATAAAGGTATTACTCGAAGACCTGAATAACGTGAAGAAGTAACGAGATACAACGACGACATTATCCTTCCTCTTGAGATTAGTAAAATTGAGTTGAATTGTATCTTTCAAGTGGTGATATATTGAAAACATAGCTAGGAAGTTGTGAATGATTTTACTCTAGACATATATGATTAAGGAATTAGACTACGAAGTATAATGTTTATCTTTTGAACTTCGTAGATATGACATCAATATAATCTTTTGAATGCTATTGTGATTATGTATATGGGTAAAGGTGAAGATTTCATCCTAGAAAACAGTGTTTACATTTGTTAAAAGGAAGTACGTTCATAAACTTTTTTTATGAGTTGAAAGGGAAATAGCTAGGCTTATTGGTATAGTTATTCGTTGCATATTTTTGGAATACCAATATATGTGAGTTAGTAAAACCGTTCATAACTTGTTATGTATCTTGGTATAACTAATCACAAGACCTAACTTATTATTTGGTATGACTTGTAATAGTGTCACCAATCATAAGTAATCACCTTAGTTGGTATGATCGATTCTTTTTATTGGTGTGACCGATCCTAGTAATTGGTGTGACCGATCACAAAAGAGTTATGTAATCGATCCTTGTAATTGGTGTAACCCGTCCTAGTAATTGGTGTAACCGATCCTAGTGACTGGTGTGGCCCATCACAAGCATTACCACAAGTATATGATAACTGGTCCTGGTAATTGATGTAACCGATCCTGGTAACTGATGTAACCGGTCGTGGTAACTTGTGTGACTGATCACAAGTAGACCATATTGAAGGTATAATCGATCTCGTGATTGGTAGAACTGACTGAACCCATAATGGTGATTTGATATCTGATCAATCACATAGTTTTCTTGGTATCTGATCAATCACAGATGAACCAATTCTAAACTTGTTTGGAAGTGTGGTATAATCGATTCCAAGAATCTAAATATGAAAGAGGATTTACAAAGAAAAAGATGTCAACATACTTTGAACACGATCATTAATTCTTATATTTTATGTTCAAAGATATTCCTTAATTACTCAGGGAGATCCCAGTCCAAAATAAATTAAGGGAATATTGATAAACTGCCCCACTCTCAATTTCGGTTTAATAAATTGCCCCCGTTTTTTCAACTTTTCAAAACTTCCACCACTGTTAAATTTTTCATCTAATTTAGTTTTCCATCCCAATTTTTACTTATTTACTCTTTACTTGTCACGTTTATCTTCTACTTCATTTTTTCAGGTTCGTCGAGCTCGGTTCATGGATTTAGGGTTCGGGGTTCAGGGTTAGGGGTTTAAGGTTCAGGCTTCAGGGTTCAAAGTTCATGGTTCTGGGTTCATGGTTCACGATATAGTTCAGGGTTTAGGGTTCATAGTTCATCCTTCATTGTTCATGGTTCAGGGTTCATGGTTCACGATATAGTTCGGGGTTATGGGTTTAGGGTTCATGGTTAGGCTTCATAGTTCACGACATAGTTCAGAGGTAAATATGACTTTTTAACAGGTGAGATAACTGTCACCTTGCATTTAACGGGATGGAAAGCGTTATTTGAAAAAAAACGGGGCAGTTTAGAAAAGTGCAAAAAAGCGGGGGCACTTTTTTTACCCTAATTCAAAACTGGGTCACTTTATCAAAATTCCCATAAATTAAGAATCTTTTAATTAAGATTGTTAGTTTTTATATGCTTTAATTACCAGCAATTAAATGCATATCTTTAGAAAATAAAAATTGGTAATGTGCATTTAGTAATTGGAGATTTTCTAATGAATTTCGGAGATATTGGACAAAGCATTTCTAGGAATTATGAAAACCCACTTTTTCCATTCATCGCATATCTTGAGAATATTTTCGGTTTTGGAAATTCCTTGGTGTCCAAACTTCCTTGGTCTATAAATATCCAAGTTTGCATTTCTAGTAAACTATCCTAAGATCCAGCGAAACTACACCTCTTTGTTAGTTACTGGTGGATCCATCTATCCGGAGAGGAAAGTATCCTAATTAGGAAAAATATCTTACGATCGATCGTTTAAAGACTTGTGTGGGATCAAGAAGCGATCGTTTAAAGACTTGTGTGGGATCAAGAAGCTCTATGTGTACGGTTGGTGGGAAACTAAATAATTGCAGTTTTATTAGTTTTCGATTTTATTTGATTGACTGACGTTTTGAACTTTGATTGCACCTAGTTTGTTTATTCTTGAGAATCTTATCTTCTGATATAAGATTCACCCAAACTAGATCGAAGTGTCGACCAGATGTTTAGACCTGTTTGTAGATCTAAAGAATGTTGTGATAATCCATTGTTAACAGACTTTGTTTTGTGTGTGATTGATCACAAAAGATTCAAGTGGTGGTGTGAAAGTGTTTATTAAAGATTAAAGAAGATTTGAAGAGGAAGAAGATTTCTTATTGTTTCTCATTTCTTTGGTGCAAAAAACTTGATCGGCTGGGATCCAAATAGAATCGGATTTATTCGATTAATTATTTGCGTATATCGGCATCACTATATAGTATCTTGGTAGATTTTATACTGTTGATTGCAAAGTCTAAACTCTGTTATTTCGGTAGTTGTTGGATAGACAGATCTAGGACCCGACAAAGGATTTTAGTAGTTTAAACGGAAGATCCTTTGTCAAACTCAAATCACTGCGTTTGAAAAGAGTAGTTACCAAACAGATTTGTTGTCCCTTTACTGTTTGGATTAGATCAAAAGGAATTGTTCCAATGCGTGCATTATCGAATGTCAGAAGCGCAGGGATACTGAAGAAACTTGGTGAACTAGGATTAGTTGCTTTGTCTATACGAAGTTGGTTTAGATTTTGTATAGCGGCTTAATTCTGAGAGTTTTCAATTCTGGACTAGTACCCGTGGTTTTCTGCATTTGTGGTTTCCTCGTTAACAAAATATTGATGTGTCATTTACTTTTTCTTTCTGCAATTATAATTGTGTTATTATAATTTAAAGTAAATTACACACACATTAATTAATAATTACTTGATAGTGATCATATAGAGTTTGGTTAAGTACGAACCTATTATCAATTAATCACACATTGATTGTTGTATTGTCTCGATCTCGTATCCATAGACGATCACACAATTTTTTAATACTGATTTGTTGCATTGTCTCGACTTTGTCCATAGACAATCACTTTCGGTAAAGAGGACTTATAGGTGGAAAAGTTTAAGATTGTGGTATATTTGGGTACCCTCGTCTTTTCAAACGTACAACTTGTGATATTTTAATTATAAAGATAAACAATATAATGCAAAAAATAAATAACGTAGACACTAAAAAAATTGTTAACGAGGAAACCGCAAATGCATAAAAACCCCGGGACCTAATCCAGATTGATCACCACATCATATTAAGACGCTACATACACTAGCCTAATACCAATTAACTTCGGCCTGAAATGTGGTTTAGTCCTACAAGGTATCACATCGATTAAGGTACAGTCGCGTTCCTTACTCTCTTGAACCATGCCGAATTCTACGCACTTGATTCCCTTAGATGACGTCACACAAACTAAGAGTTGTTTCATCTCAATTGAAGACTTTAAACCAAATCTGCCTCCTACATATTAATCTTATAAAATTGATTTCTTGATTACAATCTAACTTTTGACTAATCAAAGCGTTTGATAAAGGTGATTAAATCGATACCAACTTTGACCGAAGTCTGGCTATCCTCAAAATACGGACTTGTGCAACCCGAAGTGCATCCTAGATTATTAATCATCTCACATGTTTATAAAAACTGTGGAATCGAAAAAGTCTAAGACGAAGAGAACTTTGTTGATTATTATCTATCTTGACCGTTGGAGCTATCTCTACAATCAATCAAGATCAAGATACTCAAGTTATCAAGGAAAGATAATTGGACTGACTTCACGAATCCCAATAAAGTATGTATAGTCGATAAACCTTAAAAGGGTTAGGGAAAGGATGACTCTATATACAATTAGGACACACAAAAAATGGTGTCGGAATTCAAAAATCCTAGTTGCTTGAAGTTCGCATTATCTCAATAATTAACCTTATAAAAAGGGGGTTAAATAACATGTATATGACTTACACGATGTTACTGCGGTACCATGATAAAGTTACTTTTTGATGATATCATGGACTAGGGTTCTAAACTCAATACCACCAAATTCTTTACCAATTCCGTTAAAAAAAAAACGATCAAAAAAGCGAAAAGGAAAATAGGCAGCAACCCAAGCAAAAACAACAATAAAAATGACCTACCTCACCACCGCTAAAAAAAAACACTGAAATACCACGGACAAAAACCCTCACCCTCTACAGAATCCAGCATCTTAATCTAGCTACCTCAAGGTGGTCGGAATAAAACTTCTTTCCAATCGATAGAAAATTGATTCAAGGAAACGCCATAATACACGCCTCTATTAGGCAACTAATAAGAAAACGTAAATTTGACGGAGTCAATCTTCTCATTCACATCCTTACTAGTGATTTGTTGAGACATCTATTGCTGTTAAATTTAAAATGATCTGTATGATATGTTAGCTATTCTACATTTCCTTGCACCTGTTGTTTAACTTTTACCCTTTTCCATGTATTCTTCATCTAGATATTTTGTAGCTCCAAACTAGTGGCTCTGCTATTCATCAATGTTCTTATGCTATTGCCAAGTTATATATTAACTCACAAGGTATTCATCATAAGTTCCATCTCATATCTGTCCAGGTGGGATCTAATTCAGCAAAGGAGATGGTGCACCCACAATGTTTCAAGCCATGAGACGTATAGTTGGTTGTTTGGGCAATGAGTGTCACTACGGGAAAAGCATACTTTGACAATCCCTGACAGGTGTTGTAGTAGACTTACGAGGACTCTATTTTATGGGTTGTGGAAGGGAGGGGGGTTGTAGAAGGTTCACGTTTACCACGACTTCGAGCTAAGAGTCGTAAATGTGGTTGTGGTTCAAGTTTGGACTACCTTGTGGTTTAGTTGCGATTCTCTTTTGATTTTATTTTGGAAGCACATTTAATCTGTGTAGTAAAATTCTATAACACAACTTCTCTAATGGTTGGGAATACCACTATTACTACACTTGTTAGAGTGGTTGAAAAATCTCGCACAACTCTTATTTATATTGTTATACTTTCTTTCACAACCTTTGTCTGGTGTAGTCATAATCTCTAACACAAAATCCTTAAAGGTTGGAATATTTGAAATAACAACTTCTGTTTCCAGTGGATGAATGTGTAACTACAACTTTTGTTTGGAATTGTGTGCATAAAACTATATTGAAAAAAAAAATTAGGGTTGAAACCGAATTGCCGAAAGTAATTCACATTTACATTAACCTAGCAGTGTAACACATTTACATTCATCCAAGTTAACCTGCCACTCCAATTACATTACCTAGGTAACTTCAAATTACCTTGTACGAAAGTGTGTTGCGCAATGAAAGAAAAAAAATGATAGATTCTTTGAACAAAACTAAAAATGAAGGGCACATCTCTTGAGAAAACATTGTTCTATATCGATCAGATCTTGAATTTTTGATGTATCAGGGTTTACCCTTGCACTTTCTTTCCAATACACTATGAACTGAAGGTCGGTTTCAAAGAGATTATCATTTTGTGCAAACTAGAAAGTACTTGGAAAAGCAGTTACACCTAGAATACACATCAGCTGCAGTAGACCAACAACCAGGAAGACTAAAACAATCGCCCACATCTTCTAGTCTAGATTCCCTACGATTTCCAAATAAATCATACCTGTTGCATAAAAAGAAGTTAAAATATAAGCTGATTGGCAAGATGATTTCAGAGCCATACACAGGCAATCACCTGATCAGTGACTAGCAATCAAAATTCAGGGAACATGAGCAGAAAAGGCTTGATTTTATTAAACTGTAATGTAGATTCAATATATAACTTCAAGGTAGAAGAGAAACAAAGAAACTTGTAACGTATGTCTTTGTGATACTTTAGTGAATAAAGCATAGTTATTGTTCGGGCGAATTCAAACTCTAGTTTCAAGATTTTCAGAATGGACCTTTTTGATTTCCAAGGTTCTTTCTACAATTCTTGAGTGTGATACAAACTATTCTTATCGAAATTGACAAGCCCCATTGTTTGAATCATATTAGCAAGATTTTTATAACAACTATAACGATAAATTGTTACAAGTGAATATTTGCAACATGTAATGCATTTTGCAATCACATGTACTGTATTACTAGTAAATGTTGCTAAATTTTTTGCATTATTTGGGGTTGAGTATGACTTAATACATCGTTTTATGACGAGTTATGGGCCTACCCGACCTCAAAACCACTGAGAGTCTGTGACTTCCATATGGGCATAAATACCGCAGTTGTAATATAGCGGTAGGAACTTTCAACTGGAAAAAGGATGATCATACTGGCTTTCCAGTTATAGTACCAAATTAGGATCAAATTGTTTTACTAATGTTGTTTTGAGGTTCATCAAAGACCAGATGGATGAATCAGGAATTGCATCACAATTTAAAAATCAAATGATGAAACAGTAAACATGTTTGAAAAAGCCAGATTTCTAGACACGATTCCTAAGTGCGGAAAACACAGAGGTAATATCCTTTAGGAAAAAACGAACTAATATGCATATTGTACGAAGGAAAATAACCAATACCTGCTCTTTTGAAATCTCTAAACTCCATGAAACACTTGGCAGCAATATCAGCCATGCCTATCGATTCATAAATCTCAGCTGCCTCCACACGAGCAACGCGAGCTAGTCCAGCATTACAAGCAAGCATGTGAACACCAGCAACTCTAAGACCACAAGATTTAGCGAGTTTCTCCAGGAATGAATCACCATCTCTTTCTTTGATTGACCCGCATCTTCCACCTAACTGCTTGTGAAATCCATTTTATCGTCGTTCATCATGGCCAACATGGGGTAATGGGGAGGGGCCCGACAGCAGTGGAAGCACACTTAAAGGCACATTGTCGCCATCTCAAAACTACCTTCATCCAGTAACTGCATGAAAATTAACCATGTATAAATTCCAGAAATTGGGTAAATTTTAGGAATCTAGATAAATGACCGCACAAAAATTGGTTGTATTCATGAATGTTTATAAAGACTTAAAGTTCAAATTTCAACCTTGGTACCACGTGAGCTTCATTCCTCTTTGCTGCTTGTAACCTGCATCGTATGTACAAGTGATTCATCAAGTTGTCTCACTTGAAAAAGGCCTAACTTCTTCCAGTAGTCAAACATAGGCTTTGAAAAATCTACATTCTCACAGATCCACAGTCTCTGTCTAGTGCGAGTTATAGCAACATACAATTGCTTCAGTTCAAAGCAGAGAATTCGGTGTTTCGCCTTGCTAAACTTTGGAAATTTCACATCATTTGAGTCGAGAAGATCCCGTTCTTTCATATACCCATAAAAAACTCTCAATTGAAACTTTAAAGGTGACACTCCAAAAATGCTGTAAAGAAAAACATCCTACAAAAAGAAAAAAATGCAATGTCAGGATGAATCGTACTTTATAGTGTACATTCATGAAACACTATAAATAATACCAGATATAATCTAAGATGCTTTCCTCAAAGAACTTAGACAACTCAACTTGCACCCTGTAAACCAAATTAACTACTAAACTATCATTCAAAAGAAACGAAACACATTTCAATCATGGAAAAGTTCAATATGCAACGACAAGTCGACAATAGCTAATTAAAGTTCCTGTTAAGGTATCAACTATTGATCTAGAGTTTCAACTCATATTCAAACATAAAGAAGTTGCGCCTCATTAAAATTATAGGAAAATTGAACATTTCCCCAAGTTGAGGCGTAAATTGAAAATTGCAACTACAACTTGTTGTATTCTTTCCTGGCTTCTCAACTATCATTCATTCCATAACTCCCCATTAAACCAATACTGCAACACGGCCTTACCTGCAACCTCCACTTTCCATTTATCCCAGCTCAAACCCTTCAGCACAACCAACACTGACTACAGCTTCAACTACAAAAGCATGAGCACCCATTACTATGCACCACCTGCAATCCTTCTGTCAGCAAACCCATCCTCAATCTCACCATCACTAGCCACCAGGTCTCAACTGAAAACAGTAACACAAACTCCCTGCAAGACCAACTCCATCTCCTTGTACTTCCAGCTCAAAGCATCGCAAAAACATCAAAAAAAATCCAAAATCAAACAAAGGGTTTCTTCATCCAAATCTTAAATTAAACAAAGGGTATCTTCAAAATCACACATAAAAACACTGCTTTCTCTCAAAATATCGAGATCAATCTCTGAAAAGAGGAAAACCCCTAAAAAACAGATAAAAAATCTCAGCTTCAGCAATAAAATCCACAAACTATACTTATTATAACCACATACCAATCAAAAAAATCCACTCAAACACCCAGAACAAACACTAAAAGAGACAAAATGAAGAAACCCTTAACTTCCATTCTGTCAAACAAGTTCAGACTTTATGAAACAAAAATTGAAAACCTTGATACACACTATGAACTCAATTTCAAGAAATCCAAAAAGAGAGAGAGAGAGAGAGAAAATCCCGCAAATCAAAACCACCACTGAAATTTACAGATCTGAACAATACTTATTTACTCAGAAAAAAAGCAAATTAATTGGAAAAACTAAGAAAAACTTACTTAAAATCAATCAATCATTCGATGAATACAACAAACTCAACAAAACCTAATCTCTCTCATTCTCTCAACAACAAATCTTTGTTCTGAGGTTACAGGTTTAGTTCGGGTTCACGGGAGAACTTCGATTTTGTGCAGGAGACGAAAAAGACAGAGAAAGGGGTTAGGTTGGAGAGCAATGATTTTATATGATCTGTTTCAGTTTTCGGTTTGGTGGTGGAGTTGAAGATGGAGAAGAAGATAGGCTAAGAGAGAAAAGAGAGCCATAAGAGAGCGAGAGGATGAGAATGAGTGGTGGCTTTATCTCTCTCCTTTAGTCTAGATAAGGTAAATGCTTAGATGACCGTAGATAAGAAGGTTACATGGATTGTTGAAACTATAAGATGGTGTAGATTCGTTTTAAGATGCTCCTACGAATTGAGAAGTTTGTGTGTTTTTTTTTGTGCTAGTAAAAATTCGTGTATTCGGTTTTATTATCAATCTTCGATATTAAAAAAATCCAAAAAATATATCAATAAATTTAAGATATTATTATGGACCTTCGGTTATAATACAATTCCGATAAATATATGGGAATGATGATGAAAAAAAGAAGAAATGAATTTGATAATTGGTGTGTTTCTTTGTGCTTTTGTGCTTTCTCTTTGTGCTTCCGGTTTAAATTTCGACTAGTTACATAGGTCATGAAGCCATTTCAACTAGTCATACAGGTCATGAACTTCAAATGTGGTATAAGGGCATGCAAACTATGAACCAAGAAGCTTCGGGTGGGTTCTAACTTCAAACTTAGCATGATATACATCATTGATATCGATAAATATGAAGCGCAGTGTCGATTCTATCTTCAAATTCAGTATAACGACTAACAAATTATGAACCATGAAGCTCTGGGTGGGTTATGACTTCAAATTTAGCAGGATATATCATCGCAATTGATAAATATGAAGCTCAATATCGATTCGAACTTTAAATGTGGTATAATAGAATAAAAACTATGAACCACGAAGTTCCGGGAGGGTTTTGACTTCAAAATTAGCAGGATACATCATCGAAACCTTAAACAAACCCTTTTCTGGCAACTTCGAGAAAGAAAGTGACTAGAAAGTGGCTCCGAGCTCGAAACCTGGACAGTGGACTACTGTAAGTCGGAAACTTCGTAAGAACGATGAATCCAACCATTCGTAGGTAAGATTATATCGGAACATTCTCTGAAACCTTAAACAAACCCTTTAATGACGACTTCCAGAAAGAAAGTGGTTCCGAGGTCGAAACCTTAAATAAACCCTTTTTACAACTTGCATTCCGATACAGCTTGGGATCGGTTACACCTTGATTTCCAAAGTAACTTGTAACTGATAACGACTAGCTACGTAACATAGGCTATGACCGGTTATACCACAACTTTCAACAAAAGTTAAGATTGGTTCAACTTAACCGAAGTAGCTTGTAACCGGTTACACCTTCCTTCCCGAAGTAGCTTGGGACCGGTTATGCCTTGCTTCTCAATGGTAGCTTGTGAACGATTACAACTAACTTCCCAATTCAACTTTTGACCGGTTCGACCTTGGACTCCAAAGTAAATTATGACCGGTTACAACTTGCATTCCAATATATCTTGTGATCGGTTACACCTTAAATTCCAAAGTAACTTGTAACCGATTACAACTAGATACATAACATAGGCTATGACTGGTTATACCACAACTCTCAACAAAAGTTAAGATTGGTTCAGCTTAACAGAAGTAGCTTGTAATCGGTTACACCTTGTTTCCCGATGTAGCGTGAAAGTGTTTTTGAGTGTGCACTTCATCGATATTTTCTCAGTACAGTGTTGTCAAGTTTTTCATTGTTTTAACTTGATGATGTCATAGTGTTTTGCTGTAATGTTATGGTGAATATCGTTAACAAGATTACATCAGAAAATAAAATACGCTTAACCAAACATATCAATGAAACAAAAATAATATGAGGACAATCTTGATCTAGTGCACAATACCTGTGTACTGCAAAATAATTATGGTTCCTTATTTTCTTTGTGTTAACAGATTCACCCATGCAATGCTTCACTGAAGGTCCAAAGTGATTGGGATTATGGGGATTTACTCTTCTTGTTTGACAACGATAATATCGATTGACGGTTGAGAAAGAGCATGTTGGAATTTCATGGTGAAAAGACGAGGGTACCCAAATATACCATAATCTTAAAATTTTCCACCTATAAGTCCTCTTGCCGAAAGTGATGTCATTGTCTATGGACTAAGTCGAGACAATACAACAAATCGTTATTCACACTTTGTGTGATCGTCTATGGATACGAGATCGACACAATACAAAAATCAAAGTGTGATTACTTGATAATAGGTTCGGACTTACCCAAACTCTATAGGATCACTATCAAGTAATACGGAATTAACGTTTGTGTATTTTACTTCTAATTATAATAAAAAAAAATTATAATACGGAAATAGAAAAGTAAAAGACACAACAAGATTTTGTTAACGAGGAAACTACAAATGCAGAAAAACCCCACGACCTAGTCCAGAATTGGATACTCTCATAATTAAGAAGCTATACAAAATCTAACAAACTTCGTATGGTTGAGACTAAGCAACTAAACCTATAGTTCACCTAGTTTCTTCAGTATCCCTGCGCTTCCGACATTCGATAACTGCACGCAATGGAATAATTCCTTTGGTTCGTATTGCAAACAGTAAAGGAACAACAAATTTGTTCGGTAACAACTCTATTCAATCTCAGTGATATGAGTTTGACAAAGGCTCTTATGTTTAAAACGATAAACTCTTTTGTCGGGTTTTGGATCTATCTATTTAACAACTACCAAAGTAGCAGAGTTTAGAATTTGCAATCAAATATAGAATCCACCAAGATACTATATATTGATGCCGATTTATGCAACTATTCAATCAAATCTATCAAAGATAAAACGATTATAGTTGGATCCCAGCCGATAAAGTTATATGCACACCAAAGATTATGAAACCAATAAGCAATCTTCTTTGTCTTCAAATCTTCTTAGCTCTTCAATAAACACCTAAACTTGAATCTCTTGTGATCAATCACGCACAGAACGGAGTCTGTTAACGATGGATTATCACAAGACGTCTTTAGATCTACAAACAGTTCTAAAGATCCCTTCGACATTTAGCAATCAATGTTCAACAACCGTTAGTCAATCAAATCAATCTAAAACTAATAATAAACTGCAATTATATAGTGAAAAAGCGGGGGTACAAGAACCACACCCAATATTTCGCTTAGCAATCTGTATGGACTAACTCCAATATACTTTCAAGAGAATCAACTCAGACTCAATCTTAATAAAGTATATCAAAGAGTTATAATATCTCGATCTCTCGATTTAACCTTTCTTAAGAAAACAGAAACCTGCGAGTCTAATTAAATACTAGAAAGATAACTTGGATGGTACCAAAGACCAATATCCAAGTGTCAATAAATGTAAATCAACAACCAGGGTCGGATATTCTAATTGATTGAACTAACGCACAACCTGTGATATTTCAATTATATAACAAAATATAATGCGGAAAAGAAATAACACAGACACCAGAATTTTGTTAACGAGGAAACTGCAAATGCAGGAAAACCTCGGGACCTAGTCCAAATTGAACACACACAGTATTAAGCCGCTACAGACAATAGCCTACTACAAAATAACTTCGGTCTGGACTGTAGTTGAACCCCAATCAATCTCACACTGATCCAAGGTACAGTTGCGCTCCTTACGTCTCTGATCCCAGCAGGATGCTACGCACTTGATTCCCTTAGCTGATCTCACCCATAACTAAGAGTTGCTACGACCCAAAGTCGAAAATTTTAATAAAAAAATTTGTATGACACAGAAAAGTCTACAGTAATAGATAAATCTGTCTCCCACAGAAATACCTACGAATTTTGTTCCGTCTTTTGATACATCAAGGTGAACAGGAACCAATTGATAACCCGGACTTATATTCCCGAAGAACAACCTAGTATTATCAATCACATCATAATAATCTTAATCGACGCGACGAAAGAAGATATTATGGAATCACAAACAATGAGACGAAGATGTTTGTGAATACTTTTATATCTTGCCTATCGGAGATATCAATATCAAGCCAATCTTTGCGATTTTACTCGTACGATAGAAACATCAAGATCAAATCACACAACTACGAGAAATTAGTATCAGACTGGCTTCACAATCCCAATGAAGTTTTTAAGTTGTTAACCTGGTTTTAGAGAAGAAACCAAAGGTTAAAGGAGAATCGATTATAGCTTACACAAATAGTATCACATGCAAGGTGTGGGGATTAGGTTTCCCAGTTGCTAGAGTTCTCCTTTATATAGTCTCTCAAATCAGGGTTTGCAATCAATGTTAGATTGGTAACAAAGCATTTAATATTCACCGTTACATGAAAATATGATTAGATTCAAGCTAATATCTTTCAACCGTTTGATCGAAAACCTAGCTTGTTACACACAAATGAAATGCACGTTTCTAGGTTTGTGTAACCGTACCCAAACATGTACATTCGTTGGTTCAAGAATACTTAACCAAATGGTTAGCCATGTGAGCACTTTCATATCAACCATATTCTTCTTCACCATAACTAGTTCAAGTGACTCAAATGAACTACTTAGAGAGTTGTTCAATTGCAAGGAAATTTTATGTAACTACACAAGACACAATCGAAGCAAAAACGATTTGATTCACTCAAATCGGTTTATGAACTTTATAGCCACGGTTTGCAATTAGCATTCCTTAGTTTATATAAACATGAGTTCACAAACAATCGTCTTTAGATATAACCTAACTCAAGTTCGCGGACTTAATTTCCCGGAAGGAGTTCTCAAACTCCAGCAGATTTTTTCGGGTCGAGAACTTCCGCCAGTTCGCGGACTGGGTTCACGGACTTAGTTCACGGATCTTGTTCCGGTTCTTTTGATCAACAAAGTTTGCAAACTTCAGTTCAAGGAATAAGGACTTATACATATATGTGTTTCCACAACAATGCTTATATACATCATTGGTTATATAATCTAAAATCTCATTTCAATCATTGAAACATTCTTAGAGGACGTTATATAGTTGCTATTCACAAACATTTTTCGTCAAAGCAATTTTCAAAGTGATTGAAACATAACATGACTTTCGTCACTAGGTAAAGATGAACTTGGCCAAAGTAAAAGATTACCAACACATATTTCGAGAAATAGATAGGCGAGTTAAACTCGGCTCGAAATAGCAAATGTGTATAATCAAAGTCTATATAGTAAAACGACTTTTATCTCAGGATAGGAGATAGATTAGATAGACTTTTGAGTGATAGATAAGTTCAAGTCTAATATTACTTTTTTGTCTCCACATACCTTTTTGTCGATGAAGTTCCACCAGTTCCTTGAATAGTTCTTCGTCTTGTATGATGATCCTCCATGGAGTTGTTGAGCTCAACTACACTTTCTATCCTAGTCCGAGACTTAGCTATAGTAGACTAGAAATCAAGACTTATAGTTTTGATCACTAACATTAACAAACATGCTTGAGATAGAAACGCATGCGATTTCGACCGAGCAATGCTCTAACAATCTCCCCCTTTGTCAATTTTAGTGACAAAACTATCAATACATATGGAACACAAAAAAGATAAAGAAACTTATGTAACTCCTATTCCACATGTCTAATCTTCAATATTACTCGAAATCTTCGTCACTTACAAGTACTCCAATGATCCCAAAGGTTGTAAGTCCAGCATCATCGTTGTTGAAAATCCATAGCTATAACAATGAGAAAACATAATTCTCGGTCATTGTTATACAATGTCATAGTATCATTACACAACATCAAAGTTCAATTGTATCACAACTTTGAAAACAATACTATGGTAATATGTGTCACTCCCTCTTAGTCAATACTCCATATCACATGGAAACCACTCCCCCTTATATAATGATCCGAAAACCATATGTATTTGTAGTGTGAACTACATATTAATTCTCCCCTTTTTTGTCAATGAAATTGGCAAAGGTACAAGAACAGGATCCTAATGAAATTTCCAAAAGAGATATTTCATGACAAAAAGAAAGCATATATCATTTTGTTTAGATGCAATCATAAAGCCGAAGCTAAATGCATTCATCAAGGAGTTTAAAGATACAAGTTAACCCCTATAATATTCCACAGACACACTCCCCACAAAGATTTGGCAATTAAGCAAAAGTTCAATTAAGAACTCTCCCCCATAAAATGTCATTCCCGAAAGAACAACAAGAGAGACCTTAATTTCAAAAGAAAAGAAGGATTTCTTTGGACATAACAAATCACATACGAATATGAATTTGAATCTAAAAATACTCAATTAAATTAACCAAAAGAGAACCTATGATTAATTTAATCGGAAGTGCTCACCATAAGTGAACTTATGGAGACTCAAAAATACTCAATTAGATTAATCACAAGAGAACCCATAATTAATCTAATCGGTATACACGACCAAACTAACCACAAAAATTAATCAATTTAATTGGTCATGCTCGACATAAGAGAATCTATGGAGCAATAACTAAGTTAATCATAAAATAATCAACTCAGTCAATAGTGCTCAACATAAGATGAGTTACGGAGCCTCATAGTAATACATAAAATATGGATCAGGGAAGATCAATACTGCGGAATACACAAGGATTCATTCTATTTTCCATCACTATTTGCACAATGACATACAACAGACATAATCCATGTAAACAAAAGTTCATCCTATCTTCCATCAATATTTGCATAATGACATAATATGCTTAATACTTTTGTAATGTCAAAAGCTTATTCATTGTTTTATCAATACATGCATATCGACATACGAAAGACTTAACTTTTGACAAAGTATGGGAAATCATAGTTCACGGACGCAAACACATATATCCCATAACACATTACAATATATAAAACCATAAAGATTAATACTGCAAAAATCATCTTCCAAACACTTAGAATTTAAGTAAATAAATCTAAAAACATTGAAGATGAAAATCGTTGGACATAGCGTTGTGTACTCACAATAATAGCTATTCCAAACTCTAGTAATCCTTCTCAAAAACAAGAATAAATTCTCATAAGAAGTTTCCTAGGCACCAAGACAAACTCGTAATGCACATATAAGATGATTTGTCTTTAGAGGGTAGAATCAATAGTTTTCGCCCGGATTTACACCAAGAATATCTACCAAAGGCGTATAAAAATATTTTCTTAACAAAGAAGATCATACAAAGTCATTAACGACCATGCACCATAGTTCACATAAAATGATTGTGAACATTCAAGAATCCCATAATAATGCATGTTGCTGCCCATTCTTGAACTTTCTTCTTTGTGATTCACCAAAAACGTTCTTGTAAAAGCCAAATGAGCTTAGAAGAGTAATACTCCAAGAATCCAAGTGCCCAAGTCCAAAAGAAGTGGAACAATGCGACGAGACGGAACAAAACACTCAAAACAAAGAGGCAAGATAAATACCAACTTAACTCATCCAAATTCAAGGTTTCTCATCTCCATTTTGAATAGAATTCAAAGAGAAAGAAAATGCAAAAAGAATGAGGTCAATCCGACTTCGGACGAAGAAGATATGGCCAAAACAAGTTTACCGAATATCGACGTCTACAAGCAAGTATGCATACGGGTTTGCAAACGAATTTTCATGACCTGGAGCAGTATGCAAACGGGTATGCGTACTTAAACCCTGGATTTTGATTTTAAATGATGTTATGTATACGTGGTAGGTGTACCATGAAGTCCAAACATCCCGAACTATTATTTTCAAACCTAAACGTTTAAGAACCTTAAACACATATCAAGTTAGGTAGAAATGAACAATAAGCAAGGTACATAGATCATTATAAAACTTGCTCAAGTTTAGAGACATACCATTTTAGAAGAACCCGATTGAATTCTACAGCGTTACCAAGCATTCAAAATCATACCCAACTTAATATGTGTGCCACAGTTCCTGTGCTTCCCTCACCGTTTACATAACAGGGCATTTCTGGGTGAGGATGAACCTTTCAACACAATCAAGCTGTGTTGAGGTGAACAATGTCTTTCTCACCATGGCACCAAGGAACTGTTTTTAAAAGTCTATCAAAGAACTTCAAGAGAACCCAAAAATATTTGTGTTTCTGATTTCTTGTTTTTCCAACTTATGAAAAACAGTTTCTGCAGATAGTTTTTAGTACTGCGAAGGGAAACTCTTTTGATAAAAGAGACGTCCTAGCTTCTTCATAAAAGAAGATAATATTACTATCTTGATAGGAAGTATCAGGAATTGAGCAATGAATCGATTCATGCTTTGAAGTGATATACTCAGATGACTGATTTAAACTCCTCTTGTAATTCATTTAGTTTGTCACATTTAAATGAATCACGCAGAGGAGGAGTATTGCTCTCACTGATTAGTAAATCAATGTCGACTTCAACATGAATATTATTCCCCATAACTTGATTTAGATTGTCAAGAGATTCTTGTTCTTTCTGGAGATATGACTCAATATCAGAAGATAAGCTTTTAAGTTTTTTTTCAATTCCTGAAAAAACTTCAAGGGATTTTAGACCTGGTGGAGGTTTGGACAAAATTTCTTCTATGGATTTAATTAAATCAGACATGGAAGCAACTTCTGGAATCCCTGGATCTGGTGGTGCATTTATTGAGATAGCACTTATGTCCATATCATATCGCTACAGACACAGACTTGTAGGGTCTTTAATGTGTTTTCCTGCTCTGATACCAATTGAAAAAGCGGGGGTACAACAACCACATCCAATATTTTACTTAACAATCTGTATGGACTAACTCCAATATACTTTCAAGAGAATCAACTAGACTTAATCTTAATAAAGTATATCAAAGAGTTGTAATATCTCGATCTCTCGATTTAATCCTTACTCAAGCAAATAAAAATTTGAGAGTCTAATTAAATACTAGAGAGATAACTTGGATGGTACCAAAGACCAATATCCAAGTGTCAATCAATGTAAATTAACAACCAGAGGTCGGATATTATAATTTATTGAACTAACGCACAACCAGTGATACTTCAATTATATAATAAAATATAGTGCGGAAAATAAATAACACAGACACCAGAATTTTGTTAACGAGGAAACCGCAAATGCAAAAAAACTCCGGGACCTAGTCCAGATTGAACACACACTGTATTAAGATGCTACAGACACTAGCCTAATACAAACTAACTTCGGTCTGGACTGTAGTTGAACCCCAATCAATCTCACACTGATCCAAGGTACAGTTGCGCTCCTTACGTCTCTGATCCTAGCAGGATGCTACGCACTTGGATCCCTTAGTTGATCTCACTTACAAGTAAGAGTTGCTACGACCCAAAGTCAAAGACTTTAATAAACAAATATGTATCACATAGAAAAGTTTACAGTAATAGATAAATCTGTCTCCCACAAAAATACCTACGAGTTTTGTTCCGTCTTTTGATAAATCAAGGTGAACAGGAACCAATTGATAACCCGTACTTATATTCCCGAAGAACAACCTAGTATTATCAATCACCTCACAATAATCTTAATCGACGCAGGGAAAGAAGATATTGTGGAATCACAAACGATGAGACGAAGATGTTTGTGACTACTATTATATCTTGACTATCGGAGATATCAATCTCAATCCAATCTTTGCGATTGTACTGGTATGATATAAACACCAAGATGAGATCACACAACTACGAGAAAGTAGTTACGGTCTGGCTTCACAATCCCAATGAAGTCTTTAATTCGTTAACCTTGTTTTAGAGAAGAAACCAAAGGTTAAAGGAGAATCGACTCTAGCTTACACAACTAGTATCACACGCAAGGTGTGGGGATTAGGTTTCCCAGTTGCTAGAGTTCTTCTTTATATAGTCTTTCAAATCATGGTTTACAATCAATGTTGCTTGGTAACAAAGCATTCAATATTCACCGTTAGATGAAAACCTGATTAGATTCAAGCTATTATATTAGATCGAAAACCTAGCTTGTTACATACAAATGAAATGCACGTTTCTAGGTTTGTGTAACCGTACCCAAACATGTACATTCGTTGGTTCAAGAATACTTAACCAAATGGTTAGCCATGTGAGCACTTTCATATCAACCATATTCTTCTTCACCATAACTAGTTCAAGTGACTCAAATGAACTATTTAGAGAGTTGTTCAGTTGCAAGAAAATCTTATGTAACTACACAAGACACAATCGAAGCAAAAACGATTTGATTCACTCGAATCGGTTTTTGAACTTTATAGCCACGGTTTGCAATTAGCATTCCTTAGTTTATATAAACATGAGTTCACAAACAATCGTCTTTAGATATAACCTAACTCAAGTTCGCTGACTTAAGTTCCTGGAAGGAGTTATCAAACTCCAGCAGATTTTCTCGAGTCGAGAACTTCCGCTAGTTCGGGGACTTAGTTCACGGCTCTTGTTCCGGTTCTCTTGATCAACAAAGTTCGCAAACTTCGGTTCAATAAATAAGGACTTATACATATATGGGTTTCCACAACAATGCTTATATCCATCATTGGTTATATAATCTAAACTCTTATTTCAATCATTGAAACATTCTTAGAGGACGTTATATAGTTGTTATTCACAAAACATTTTTCATCAAAGCCATTTTCAAAGTGATTGAAACATAACATCACTTTCGTCACCAGGTAAAGATGAACTTGGCTAAAGCGAAAGCTTACCAACACATATTTCGAGAAATAGACAGGCGTGTTAAACTCGGCTCGAAATAACAAATGTGTATAATCAAAGTCTATATAGTAAAACAACTTTTGTCTCAGGAATAGGAGATATAGTAGATAGACTTTTGAGTGATAGATAAGTTCAAGTCTCCACATACCTTTTTGTCGATGAAGTTCCACCAGTTCCTTGTGTAGTTCTTCGTCTTGTATGATGATCCTCCATGGAGTTTTTGAACTCAACTACACTTTCTATCCTAGTCTGAGACTTAGCTATAGTAGACTAGAAATAAAGACTTATAGTTTTGATCACTAAGATTGACAAACATGCTTGAGATAGAAACGCATGCGAGTTTGATCGAGCAATGCTCTAACATATAGTTTCTCACCAATGGTACTCGTAGAGCTTCTTGATCCCACAGAAGTCTTTAAACGAGCGGTCGAAAGAGATTTCTCCTAATTAGGGTACTTTCCTCTCCGGATAGACGGCTCCACCAGTAACAACACAACAAGGTAGTTTTACTGTCTCTTAGGATTAGTTTGTTCGAAATGAAAACTTAGGTATTTATAGATCCATTTTATCATTAGGTTTCCATTATCAAGGTGCACACTTTTTATCTCTACTTGTTTTTTTTTGTTTGATAAAGTTCTCTTTGACAAAGTGTGTAGAACTGGTTTTGGAGACAGTTTGATTGTCTGTGTTTGTATCATTATGATTGCGACCTAGTACTTTGTCTTGAATCTGTATCAAAACTTTAGGAAAGATCATTGATACTTTGGGTCACTAACTAGATATTATACTTGATCTGCTTACAAACTATTTGTGCTTGTGCCAAGATGAACCTTTGTTACTGTTTAGTGTTTTGTTTTACATGGTACAGTAAACAAATTAATCAAGATTGTATAGAATATCCAACAAAAGGTGATACGTTTTATAGAAAACTCCTTGAGAAAGAAACACCACGCCATGCCACCTTAAAGTGAATAAGGTAAATTCCTATGGGAATGAACAAACCAATTCTTTTGTTGGGCCACGTGGATGGCAAAAACAGGTTTTCCACTATGGTAAAGTATAGGGCGTTAGATCATTAGGCGCGCTGTCAAGCTAAAAACAATGGAATTCCGCACGGTCAAGCTAGAAACACTGGCATTGGAAAAACCAACGCTGGCGTTGGTAGGACAAACGCTGGCGAGGGAAGGACCAACGCGGCGTGTGAAGATAACACGCTAGCGGTTTTGCTATAAACGCCAACCGGTAGTTTTTAAAAATTCGAAATTCACTTTTTACCTTTATAAGTTACCACCATCTTCAAACAATTCACTCAAGCCAAAAATCCCTTGAATTTTTCTTCTAAAATGGCTGAAAAGGCGATCACACTTTTTTGCGATGCAAAACTTGAAGTTGTTGTTTCTAAGATATGTGGGAGTTTTAAAAAGATTGAAAATTGTAGAATGGAAGCACAAGTTTTATAAGTTGCTCCAAGAAAATGTTCCGCTAAAAGGCAAAGAAGAGCTTCAGTTTTGAAAGTTAACAACAAAAAATTCAAAAACAAAGGTGAAATTGTCAAAGAGTGCGTTGGATGGAAAATACGTCAAATGCAGATAAACAGGAGGCCAAAGTTGTACTTGATTTTCATTGATGTTTTTATTAGTACTTTTTATTATTTTCTAAGTTTATATCTTGTAAAAGAATTGGCAGTAATATCAATGAATGAAAATGTTGATATTTTAAATAGATTTCCACTTCAGATTAAGTGAAATTTATTATAATTTAAACTTGCAAATAACATCAAACTACATTTTAATAAACCACAACAAAAACATCAAACTACATCAAATCCAGCGAAATGCTCTCTGTAGAGTTCATAGCATTCAAAATGCCTAAACTCTCTTCCGCTTTCTTTAGTAAACTTGGTCTGAGCAATGGTTTTTTGTAAAATAGATAAACAACAAGTTCAGATACTTTTATGATGCAGTTCAGTCCATGAGGACAAAGGTAAGATACTCACCAGTTCTTCGTTGGATAATTCATAATTTCTATGAACCATCCATAATATTTCCGTATAGTGTTTGACTTCCTTAGTGATGAATGCAATTCTTAGTTCTAGGCCTTTACTGTTTCTTATGGTTTTGTTCCGCGATGCTGTAAAATGTCCCAATACTCTTTCCCAGAAATTGTCATTGTTCATTGGTTTCATCATACGATGTAACCAACATCGAACAAGAGAAACATCTTCTTCTATTGTAAAGACCAGGAGCGGCATTCGAGTACAATAAGGATGTGCTTGAGATGGACCATCTTTTAGAATTCTGAAACACGCTTCGTAACGAAAAGGTTTACCGTGAGCTTTCTCCCAATTATCAAGAGTTGTTTGGATCACTTTATCTTCAGTTACACCGACGAACTTTTCTCGATCAATTTCCATTACCATAGAACGAAATTGCTGGAATGCAAGCCTAATAGATTGAAAACGAGCACGCAATCAACGAGCATCTCGGTTTTCCTGGATTTCCCGTCAGTGAGACGAATATTGAAAAAACGTTCTCCCAAAAAAGAACGTCTTGATAAAGGACACCAGTGATTACCCTATGAAAAAAATATGCTTTGCATAGAGTTATATCCTCTTTTTGAGTAAACTTGGGACCACGATTTCTAACAGACATTTCTCCAAAGGGGGAGTTATTTAGCAAAAAATAAGAAAAAGAGATGTGATAGTGGAGATGGGAGGAATGAAACTTATAGGTCGAGAAAGGAAATTGAGCCATTGGAAATATTTTCGTTGACGTGTGAAGTAAAACCGTTGGCGGCTTTCTTGTAAGCGCCTATTTGAATACATAGAAGTTGGCATTTGTAGTAAAACCGCGTGACTTTACTAAAACCGCCCGTTTGAATTACCAACGCCTATTTTCTATTATAAATACATCACTAGGTTTTATTCTAAACCAAACCAACCGATTTATTTCTCAACATCCATCATGTTTTCGAAAGGAAAAGTGAAGCAAATATTATGTGTCGAAGCAAAAGAGGTTTGTCCATTATGTTTCATGGATAACCACAGTCTTATGAAATGTCCTTGGATGTATTCAAAATGTCAGCGGAAAGGTTTTTCACGCATCAGAATGTCCAGAGGAACCACATATGCTAGATGATTCTATGAAGATCAAAAAAAAAAAAAAAAGAAGAAGAAGAAGAAAAGACTGCAACATTCTGCAAAAACTTTAAACTTAAAGCCAAATTGAAGAAGGAGTTATTACACTGCAAGCATTGTGGATATGGAGATCATGAATACAAACATTGTCCACAGAGAATCAGTGGATGCTCAAAGCCCGGTTGCAAGACTTTTATGCATTTGCGAACTTCTTCTGAAGAAGACACATATGGAAGGCATTTTTGGGAATGTCCCAGGTGTTTTTTGGTGGAGCGTGCTGATAAAATTTATAGGACAAATAGATTCACTATGGTATTATGTTATTACGATTATCTTTACATTTGCACATCAGTGATTTAAATTTTTCCTGGATTAAACATTGCATCATCAATATTAATATCATAAATAAAAACATATTGCATTGAACAATCACATCATTCATGATAATAAAAGAAATACATTAGAAAAAACTACTACTAGATAGGCGTCAATTCTCTGCGGGTGGTGGAATTCCTATAGTAGAGGATTGTATCTGTTTAGCACCTTAAGAATGTTGGAACAAGCATGGAAGTCGAAAGGACAACCGTCGTGAGTTGCTGGCCACATCGCTAGAATTATGGGTTCCAGTTCGTGTTCGGCTTCACCGTTGAGCTTATTTTTGTGATTCTCCATTAGTAAATCCATGAACTCCAATATATTGATATTAATTGTACTAAAAAGATGCGACAATACGTGAGAATTACGCCCATAAATGTTCCCTCTTTCAGCGGTAAACATTCTGAAAACTTTCTCCCAGAAAGTCAACGTCGGTTCGGCTGCATTTTGTGTGTACCTAACAAAGGCTTTACAAATAGCTAAATCCTCTTGTTGAGTGAACCTAACACCACGAACTCTGGGAGTCATTTTTTGAGATGATTTGAGAGTGAAGAATGTATAGAATGTGTGAATTTAGAGTTTAAATGAGGAGGATTTATAGAATTCAATAATTATAGGGGTTGGATCACAAGATTTTTCAGTCGTTCAGATTGAGTCGTTGGCGCCTTTGGGTCATATGCTGGCGTTTCTAAGATGCACGCTGGCGATTGAGATAAAACCACATGTTGGTAGTACAAGGGTTGGCGTTTTTGTTACACACGCCAGTATTTGTGGGAAGCTCGATCGACCTTACCTCAGACACGTGCTGAGTGAAAACAAAATGAACAAACTTGGAGTTGTTTCATTCCATAAGAACTGCTGCGAAGGACATGGTTATACGACCCCATATATTTGCTTACTATCAACTTTAAACTTGTAAGTAATCTTGGAAGAGGCAATAATAGGGGGCGCGTATTCAAAGCTTAACGTCCAATCCATGTCCTATCCAATCTCACATATCAAAAGATCATATTTTCATTAAAAAAAATACAATATGAGACTGACAATTAATAAAGACTAGGGCTGAACATGGTGTCGGTTAATCGTTGGAAACTGACCAAACCAGACCAATAAGCAAGAAACCGAACCAGACCATTTAGATTTGGATTTGGTTTGGTAAAAATAGTTGAAAAACCGACATTACTGGTTTGGTTTTGGTTTGACCTGAAAACCGAACCAAAAACCATTGGAAAACCGATAAATATAGACCGTTGATTAATATCAGATAGATTCAATCCACACCCTTCATATTTCTTAAGTTATAACCCAAGTATACATTGATTTCGTCGACCTAATTTTCACTTCACATCTCTTCGCCTCCTTCTTCAGTTCATAGAACAAAAACTAAAGTTAGGAGAAATCAAAAATCAAATCATGAATTGTGAATCGTGATCTCTAAACTCTAGTAGAATCTAATCATCCCCTCATTCTTCTTCTTCTCCTCCTCCTTCTTTTCAGGCGAAATATGTTCATATGAGTTTGTAACCTGTCAGTGTTAGCTAGGGTTTACTAGTAGAAGGTATCATCTTCATTCTTCAGACGAAATAAAAAAGTGAACATCTAATTTCTTTTAAGAGGTATCATATTTATGTAACTTGGGTTACTTGATTTACATGATTTATATTTAATCTAGGGTTTACTAAAATGATTTGATTTTGCTTGTTTTGTTTTTTTTCAGGATTAAGTTGATTTCTTTGATTCTACTATGGAGGAATCCGGATCAACACCAGTAAGATATTTTTTCTCAAGAATTAGAAAAATAGGATTCTAAAATTTGCAGTCTTCATTTACTAATTCGTTCAAGTGATTGGTACCAGTGTGTCAATTCGTTCTTTTACCAATTTTTTACTAAAATCCAGCTCTTTTTTGCGCACCCCACTTCAATATTATAACACTTGATAATGATGATGTTGATTTAGCAGTGAACTGATATTCACAATATTTAGTTAAATATATTGATCTATTAAGTATTATGACCTGATTTACATAGGCTTGTTCATAGTTGTGAGTGTCAAACAATGACAGATATGTTCCAATAAAACTCCAACCTTTGTATATCTACGTGTAGACAGTGGGTCTCATGGGATTAGCTCTAGCTGAGAGGACATCCAGTAAATTTATCTACTCCTTAATTACAGAATACTTCTTTGTGCATATAAAGTGTATCATCTATCATCCATCCAACTCGAAAATAATTAGTATATGTATATTATCCACCAATCTATGACTTGAAGGGACTAGAGATATTGTATAGAAATACTTTACTTATCTTTTTAAAAAGCAAAGTAGTATTTGAATGCACTTTACTTATCTTTTTAATAAGTAGTATTTGAATGCACTTTGATATGCTTTTTTTACATGTTATCTGATTTGAATTTCTGCCTTGTTTATATTCAGGCTTCCGTTAACTCAAATGCATTGTTGCCACCACTACATCCTCATCCAAGATATTCTAACGCCTCTACAGAAGTTAGCTCAGTTGTAAAAGTACCAACTACTGGTGAAGCTCCATCTGCACCAGCTGCCAATGTTTCCGATGCTGGTACCATCACTGTCACTGCACCAGCTTCTAAGAAGCGGAAGAAAACTTCATGGGTATGGGATCACGTTGATATGGACCCTCCTCCTCTTGCAAGAAATGTAAACAGAGAATGAAAGGTGACTCTTCTACACATGGGACCGGCTCCTTGAATAACCATTTAAGAAAGTGTCTGAATCTTATTCCTAAGGATTCTGGTCAGTCGACTCTTTCTTTTGAACCTGCTAGGATGGGAGAAGATGAAAAGTTAGTTGCTGTAACTTTTTGTCAGGATTCGTGTAGAAAAGCATTGATTATATTCATCATAGTGGATGAGCAACCTTTTAGAATAGTTGAGGGGGAAGGTTTCCGAGAATTTTTGCAGGGTACTTGAGAGTAGATTCAAGATACCATCTCGTATCACTGTACGGAGAGATGTTATGGAACTGTTTGAGTACGAGAAAGTGAGATTGAAGAATTATTTCAAGGTTAATAAAGTCAGAGTTTGCCTCACCACTGACACATGGAGCTCACTTCAGAAGTTGGGATATATGGTTATTACAGCACATTGGATAGATGCTAAATGGAAGTTGCACAAGAAGATCATTAGTTTCATCCAAATTGTAGGTCATAGCGGTGAGACTATTGGTAGGATGATAGGAACATGCTTGTTAGATTGGGAGATCGAAAATGTGCATACTATAACTTTAGATAACGTTTTTTCCAACGATGTAGCTATAACATATCTGCAAAACCAAGTGCTCAGAAAGAATTCAGATTTAGTGAAGGGTTTCTTACAAGTGAGATGCGCTGCTCACGTCCTTGCCCTTGTTGTAAAGCATGGAATGAAGGAGTATGACATCTCAATTAAGAGAATAAGGGCAGTAGTGAAGTATTGTATGAGTTCTCCTGCAAGATTGAAAAAATTTATGGACTGTGTCACTTACGAGAATATTGAATGCAAGAAGGGTTTGGTCCTAGATGTAGACACCCGTTGGAATTCGACATTTATTATGTTAGACTCAGCTGAGAAGTATCAGCCATCTTTTGAGAGGTTAGAGTATGAGGACAAGGCATTCAAGAAGAAGTTCTGTTTTGTTGAAAGTAAAATTCCTTTATTTTCTTCTACTTCTAGTACTTCCACCGTTGATAACCAACCTGACTGGGATGTGGATGAAAACCAAGATGCAGACTTAAGTTCTGATGAAGAAGTTATTGCTACTGCAAAGAGAGGAAAGAAACGCAAGAGAACAAGTTCTGATAAGGCCCCATCAGCACCTCCTTTGCACGCGCCATACCCAACAGATTGGTCGTATGCTAGAGCCTTCACGAAGTTTTTGAAGGTATTTTTGATTTTACTGTCAAGTTCTCCGCTTCTACTCATGTTACTGCACACGAATTCTTGTTTCATATGAGTGTTATTCATCGAACTTTAAAACATGGGCAAATCACAAAGATACATTTCTTTCTAGCATGGGTCTTAAAATGCAAAGTAAATATAACGAGTATTGGGGACGTTATGAAAAGATGAACAATCTTATTTTTATTGTTGTATTATTGAATCCACAAGATAAAGAATTAGGATTGAAGTTTCTTCTTGGCCAGTTAGGAATTGGTGGTGGTTATTTGAGAACAGAACTAATGGATCTTGTAATGAGGGACTTTAAGGCACTTTTTGAAGAATACTGAGATGTCCAAATGAGTGCTGGAAACTCAACAGTTGTAACATATAGTAGTGGTGGTAATACTGTTGGCGCTGAACCAGATGATGAAGGAGATTGTGCTGCAGCCGCCCTTATGGCAGAGAGAGCAAGAGAAGAAGAGGAAAGTTTTGATGATGAAGGAAAAATGAGATGGAGACTTATTTGAGAGAGAAACGAGAACCGCGGAAAGAGAAAGTTTCTTTTGATATCTTAGGTTGGTGGAAGACGAACTCGACTAGGTATCCTACTTTGGCACTAATCGCAAGAGATATATTGGCTATACCCATCTCTTCAGTGGCATCCGAATCTGCCTTTAGCACTGGGAGGCGTATTCTCGATCCATATCGAAGTTCTTTACTTCCCACAACAGTTGAGGCATTGATTTGTGCTCAAAATTGGTTGAAGACGCCGATTGATCTTGATATTTCTTCCTTGGGACCAGAAGAGGAAGTTAGTTCAGGTATTATTTCATTTGTTAATTTGTTTGTAGAATTTTTGGACACTCACTGTATACTACTGATCGTGCATTTGTTCATTGCAGAATTTTTGGACTCTCTCTCTAAATCCATGTTCGTAAACATAACAGATGATGATGTTGGGGACTAAGGAGTACCAAGGTAATTCATCTCTCACCAATTGGATTAGTTTAAGTTGGTAAATATTTTTGGAAACATGTTTAGAATGACTGGTTCAGTTATTATATTAGTGGCTACCTTTTCAAATCTGGCCAATCAGGTTTAATTTATCTGCTGTTGTGCCGTTTCGTATCAACATTACTTTAAGATGCCAGGACCAAAAGTGAATGTTAAAACACAAGCACGAAAAAATACAGATCCCGATTAACCAAAATTTACTTTAAGATGCTTAATGTACGTGTTAGCCATCTAGTTTCAGGAAATCAGAAGGATAGATTGTCCTCCTGATAGTTGGATTAATCATGTTCAGTTAGCAAAGAAAGATAGATTCCGAAGTTTGAAACCAAAATCAAATATAATCCCAGAAGGTTTAATTTAGTGGATACATTGTCCTCCTGATGGTGTGTTTACATGTCACGTCTTTTCACTGTTAGCATTTTCATGTATTGCTTGCCATCATGATTAGTGGAAATATACGTGAATTAGATTCTAACTACCAGTTGCTTGCCATTTTCATATACATGCAGTCAGCAACCCTGGAAAGTCTGAAGCTATCAGTTGATTTTGTGGATGCATAGCTGGAAAGTGTCGATGTTGTTTAGATGTTATGGAGACTGTGGATGTTTAGGTAGTTAGGTGGCACTTGCTTAGTTTATTTTTTTTATATGTGTTTTGGTGAAACTGAAAGAAGATGTAATCTACTAATCTTTATCTTTTGAATTGTGTTTAAGAATGTTATGAATTTGGATTGTGTATGGAATATTGGAATGTGAATGTCTGTAGCCTGTAGGTAGGTTTGAACTATGTTTTTTTTTTCTTGGATTTGAACTGTCAGTTTCCTGAAACTGACATAGCAGCCGGTTAACCGATATCCGCTGGAATAAACCGAAACCGCCTAGAACCATTAAGAAACCGAACCAATGATTAATGAATTGGTTTCGTTCATATTTTAATAAACTGATAGTATTGGTTTCGGTTTTGGTTTGGCTAGAAATCGAACCAAAACCGACCATGAACAGCCCTAATAAAGACCATTATCCCTAAATAGAGTGTATTAATTTACATTTAATGCACATTAAAGATGTAGCAATCTGTACATCATCAAATTAAAAGATTACTAAACCTGTTAGTAAGTTGGATCCAAATCCTAACACCCAATGGTGCCACCTAACATAAAATTTCTCTTATCAAGGGAAGATAAAATTAAAAAGGTTATCATTCCAAAGTAGAATGTATTAATTCACATTTAATGCACATTAATGAATGTAGCAATCTGTACACCATTAGATTAAGAGATATTACCATCAAAAGTTGTAATTAAGCCATAAGGAGGTGATAGCAAGGACCGTTGGTGGATTTACATAGTGGTTCCAAAGCCACCTACCATGTGCCAATTTTTATGTTCCCCGGACTATATACTCTCACTTATCAAAAGACCATAAGACACTGATAAGGCTTCAAAAAAAAAAAAAAAAAAAAAAAAAAAGACACTAATAATTACTCCCTCCAGAATGTACCAAAGTATCCCTATTAAATGTTATGTTATTACTGAAATTAAAAGGAGTATATACAGCATGTAAGAAAAATACATAATTGATAATTTTATTATTTATAGAAATGTGTAAATAGTAGAGAAAAATAAAAATATTTATGGATTGATTTAATAATTTTGTTTCCTATTGAGGAAGATATCATTTAATAAATTTAAATAGAAGATAAAAATAAAATATTTATGAATTGATTTAATAGATTTGTTTCCTATTGATGAAGATATCATTTAAGATTTTTGATTGGTCATATTTAAAAATAATCTTATAATTATAAAAATTGAAGGATATCATTTAAGATTTGTTGAAATCTTTACACCATTAATGAATATTACAAGAGATTACTAAAATACCTCTAACAAAACTATATAAATCAACCATAGAAATATTTGACTCGTATACTAGACTTAACACAATGAAGAACTTAAAGATTAGCTTTGTTGTTTACTTTATGCTAGTTTTTTTTCTTCTGATTTCAACAACCCATCATGTGGATGGAAAACGAAGCATATCAAAAACAGAAGAAGATGATGCAGAAATTGAAAGGCAACTTAGAGTTTTGAACAAAAAGCCAATCAAAACCATTACTGTAAGTAATATGCTACATCTAATTTTAATTAGTTCATATCCAAAAAAAAAAAGTTCTCTAATGAAATTTTCTTTTTATATTTTCAATTTCAGACTGAGATTGGTGACATAATAGATTGCATAGACATTTATAAGCAACCGGCGTTTGATAATCCACTGCTCAAAAACCATAAAATCCAAGTAAGATATACAAATGATTTTTTTTATTCGTTTCTTTATGAGAATTAAACCAGTTACATCAAGGGAAGATAAAACGAAAAAAAAACCATCTTTATTGTTGAAAAATAATTGTTACATGAAGCTTGGGGTGGCCACTTGGGATCGATTCGTGGTTTAAACAGGTTCATCCATTTTTTTATGGGTGAATCCGTAGACTAATGGATTGAATGCGGGTGTGGAGTTAAAAATCCGTTGAACATTCACATCCTCTTAGTACCGAATAGGTATTTCATTTTTGTGTGGTTATCTTGCAATGTTGATATTAGTTGTTTACTTGAAGTACTATAATATATGAATTTCCTTATATTATTATATTAGATGATATGAGAGACGTTATCATTAAATGAAATTGATGGGTTTATTTACAAGTATATATTGTGGGTGATTAAGGAAATTTTAGATTTAGATTTTGTATTTCAATTACCATTAATTCGTATTTCTTACATCAATTTTGATCACCGTTCGTCCGTAAATTTTGATTCCACGAATTCGATTTGAATATTTAAGGGTTCAATGTAAATTTATGCATCTCTTCTACCTTTTGCACGAGAGTGAGACGGATACATAGAAAGAAAATCAAGTCTTATATGGAGAAGATGAAGAAAATGATAATAGGTTTGGTATTTTTCTAAAAATGAAATGAGGGTAATTTTTGTCTATTAAAATATTTGGGATTTTAATATCGCTTTAGAGAAATACGGGATTTTTTGGATACTCAATTTAGAGTTGGAGGTTTAATTTTTTGTATGGTCATCTTTATGTTTTTTACCATTTTATGTTTTAAAAGTTTAAAGATTGCCCTATATCTATTAAATTGTTAAAGTCTCTTCCATGAACGAGTGAAGATCAAACTCACGACCTTTCTTGACTTCATCATTCAGGATTCAAGATTTACTAATGATAGCTGAAGGAACTTTTTTTTCTTCTGAAGATAATAAGAACAGGATAATACTGATTCAAATTTGTTAATATGTCATTAAGAAGTGAGAAAATTTTTACACCTCCTGCATTTGTTTTTGCATCATATATATAAGTCTTGCACAATTTCATTGTTGCAAGCATGTTTTTAAGATTAGTTATGTATGTGCATCTTCATGGTATAAGAGTTAGATTAGTAAAATACATGAAGTCTTTCTTGCAAACCAAGGTCCACGTGTTATAGGATTACATACACCTAAACAAGAGGGGCATGGGAATAGTGATAGTCATGTTTTAATTATAAGCTTTATTTTTAGAATTATTTGTAAGTGGCCGCCGATTTAACATGGTATTAGACTTAAACAATACAACATGTGAGGTGAAATTATGTATTGGTTATTTGCTTATAGTTACAGAATGAAAAAACCGATACTTACTTATTTTCGGTTTGGCTTGAGTTTGATATCCACAAACTTCGACAACTAATATTGTTGCTCATCCAAACTTTTACTTTCGACGACAAAGTCGAATACGAAATATAGGTCCATAATTCAATAATGTTTCATTGCACAGTGATCTATATGATATTAGTTATGATACTAATTAAAATATGTTTCAAATATTTTTTACAAAATTTGATATTTACATATTTACAGATGAATCCTGACTCAATTCCAAGAGAGACGACCAATAAAGTCATTTCATCGTCCTCTATATTTGGTGGGCTTCAAATGGAAAGATGTCCTTCAGGAACAGTGCCTATTCGCAGAACAACCAAAGAGGACTTGGTGAATGCTAAAAAAATTATAAAGAAACCAATCAATGCAAACAATACTTATCCTAATGCACCTACGACAAACCAGGCAAGTAATATACTCTATTTACATAATTTTTTTGGAGCACCAATTTATATTTTTTTAGTAATTAGCTCATTTCATTTGAGATATAAGTGTATATGTTTTGTGTTGTAGTTTGTCTTTATTGAAGAAATCATTGAAGGGAAACAATATTTCGGAGGCATGGCTTATATGTCTTTACATGACCTTTCGGTATTTCGTGACGAGTACAGTACTTCACAAATTTGGCTACTCAATGGACCTACCGAAAAAATAAGTAGCATTGAATTCGGAATAATGGTAGGTATTTTGTTTTAAATTTTAAAATTTGATCATTTAACTCACATCTTATTTTCTAACAAAAATAGACTCTCACATTATTTTATGCGGAAAATTTTTCAGAGGTGTTCTCACGTTTTTTTTTGTTTGTTTTTTGAAGCATGATCCTCTATTATTTGGTGATAGTCGTGCTCGATTATTTAGTTCTTGGACTGTAAGTTCTATTTTTAGTTATTTTTCTCTTTATATGTTTATTCAATGTAAGAATTTACCATAATAATATAAACAAATTTCCACGGAGAATGAATTCCGAGAGCATAGCATATAAATTATTATTATAATAAAGCACCAAGAATAAAGTTACATTTTTCGATATTATATACCTATATTTTGAAATGTACTTTTGTTTATTTTGACTTTATAAGTATGCGAGGCAAACAAAAAATCGCTCGCTATGTCATGAAAATAAAATATTAAATTTCTTATGACTAATGTTGATTACAGGATGATGGACATCAAACAACAGGTTGTTATAATATGATGTGCCCCGGCTTCGTTCAAATTAATCGTGCTGTAACGTTTGGTCAACAGTTCCAATCATCAATATATGGGCAAATATCATACGAATATTTTTTTATTGTACGCCGGGTAAGAAGTACTTTTGATATTTTTCTTTGTAAGCATATGATTTTTCTTCATATACCATGTATTCGGTCGGATATGTATATAGTAAGTGCCAACTTAGAATTAAGCTAAAATTAATATTGTTAAAAAATCTGAGGAAATTCTCCATAAACATATATATGACAGGCCCCGATAAGTAAAGACTGGTGGCTAAGCATTGGATTGAGCGCTGAAACAAGCGAACCAATAGGATATTGGCCGAAGGAACTCTTTACACATTTAGCCAATAGTGCATCGAATTTACGATATGGAGGATTTGCAAGTGCAAGATCAAAAACATCAACTCCGCCGATGGGAAATGGATTTTTACCTCAACTTACTGACTCAAGAAAAACAGCTTTCATGGCTAAAATGAAGTATGTAAACGAGACAGGACATACGGTTAATCTAGACCGAAGCTCAATGCACACCCACCGTAGCGGAAATCCCGAATGCTACGATATTATGTTGGCTAGTCCTTTAGGAGGTTTTGATATAACCATGGCGTATGGGGGACCTGGTGGTATATGTACCTAGCATAATGAGACCGTGATTATATTTTTATTACGGGAACATAATAATATTTGAGTTTATATATATTGTTATAATTTTGTTTTCCTTAAAATGGCAATCAAAATCGTTTTTCCATTTTTTTTCTTTTGAAATGATCATTTCTATTGTTTTGTCCAAATTTCATCATTTTGTTCATCTAAAGTCGTTTAGGAAATTAAAATTTATAATTAACAACCTAAATACTCAATGACATCGCTATTTCCGGAGTAAAAGTAGCATTCATGGAATTTATCAACTCTCTCATTGGTCGTTGAGCGTAACCGCACCTTTTCATTATCTCGGAAGAATGCCATTTGTGTGTGTTGAATCAAATTCAGAGCATATGATGACGGGCAGCGTGCGGTGCATATTAGATGGGTGGTTGTTACACACCTGGCGAGTGTCCCCCATTATTAGTTATATATGACCTGTGGATCGTCGAGTTGTGGGTTTGTAAGGCTGAGTATTTATTTTGTATACTTACACCGGGTTTATTTATTGTTATTTAAATTATACACCCCTGGAAATACTAACGGTACCTTCATTAGTTAATTATATTGGTGTTAGAGCATTGCTCGGTCAACCTCGCATGCGTTTCTATCTCAAGCATGTTTGTCAATGTTAGTGATCAAAACTATAAGTCTTGATTTCTAGTCTATTATAGCTAAGTCTCGGACTAGGATAGAAAGTGTAGTTGAACTCAAGGACTTCATGACGATTCATCATAGAAGAAGAAGAACTACTGAAGGAACCGGTGGAACTTCTCGACAAAAAGGTATGTGAATACTTGAACTTATCTGTCACTCAAAAGTCTATCCACTCTATCTCCAACTCTTTGAGACAAGAAGTCGTATGCTATATATATAGACTTGGATTATACACATTTGGTATTTCAAGCCGAATATACCTCGCCTATCTATATCTCGAAATATGTGTGGGTAAGCTTTTCGCTTCGATCAAGTTTATCTTTACCTAGTGACGAAAGTCATGATATGTTTCAATCACTTTGAAAATTTCTTTGACGAGAAATGGTTTGTGAATAACAACTATATAACGTCCTCTAAGAATGTTTCAATGATTGAAATGAGAGTTTAGATTACATAACCAATGGTGGACATAAACATTGTTGTGGAAACACATTTATGTATAAGTCCTATTCCTTGAACCAAAGTTTGCGAACTTTATTGATCAAGAGAAACCAGGAGAATGGCTTTGCCAAGTCCGCCAACTCAGTCCGCGAACTGCCGAGCTTCTCATCCCGAGAAATTCGGCTGGAGTTGACAAACTAGACTAGTCCGCGAACCCAGTCCGCGAACCGGCGGAAGGTCTTTGCCGAGATTTTCTGCTAGACTTTGTAAACTCTACCGGTTTCTTAAGTCCGCGAACCTAGTATGCAAACTTGAGAAAGATTATATATCTGAAGATGATTTCTGAACTTAAACTTAAAAAGACTAAGGAATGCAGTATGCAAACCGTGGCTATCATAGTTCATGAACCGATTCAAGTGAATCAAATCATCTTTGCTTCAATTGTGTCTTGTGCATTACATGAGATTTCCTTGCAATTGAAAAACTCTCTAACTAGTTCATTTGAAGTCATTTGAACTAGTTATGGTGAAGAAGAACATGGTTGATATGAAATGCTCATATGGCTAACCTTTTGGTTGACTATTATTGAACAAACAAGTGCATACGTTTGGGTACGGTTAACAAACCTAGAAGTGTGCATTGTCAAGTGTGTGTAACAAGCTAAGTTTTCGATATAACGGTTGAGAAATATTAGCTTTAATGTAAATCAGGTTTTCAACTAACGGTGGATATTGTTTTCTTTGTGACCAAGGAAAAACCCTTATTTGAAAGACTATATAAAGGAGACATCTAGTATTGTGCAAAACTAATTCTCACACCTTATGTGTGATACTAGTTTGCATACTAGAGTCGATTATCCTTTAACCTCTGGTTTTCTTTTCTCAAACCAGGTTAACGACTTAAAGACTTCATTGGGATTGTGAAGCCAGACCGATACTACTTTTATCGTAGTTGTGTGATCTGATCTTGCATCTTCTATAGTACGAGTACAATCAGATTGATTGGCTTGAGATTATATCTCCGATAGCCAAGATATCAAAAGTAATCACAAACGTCTTTTTCTCATCGTTTGTGATTCCACAACATCTTGTTTCGCTACCATACGATTAATATTGTTGTGAGGTGATTGATTAATCTAGGCTGTTATTCGGGAATATAAGACCGGATTATCAATTGGTTCTTGTTTACCTTGATTATTATCAAAAGACAGAACAAAATCTTTAGGGTTTATCCGTGGGAGACAGATTGATCCTTTGATAGACTTGTTTGTGTGAGACAGATTTGTTTATTGTCAAAGCCTACGATTTTGGGTCGTAGCAACTCTTAGTTGTGGGTGAGATCAGCTAAGGGAATCAAGTGCGCAGTATCCTACTGGGATCAGAGGTGTAGGAGCATAACTGTACCTTGGATCAGTGGGAGATTGATTGGGGTTCAACTACAGTCCAGTCCGAAGTTAGCTTGGAGTAGGCTAGTGTCTGTAGCGGCTTAATACAGTGTGTGTTCAATCTGGACTAGGTCCCGAGGTTTTTCTGTATTTGCGGTTTCATCGTTAACAAAATTTCTGGTGTCTGTGTTATTTCTCTTTTCGCATTATATTTGTTTATATAATTGAAATAATACAGGTTGTGCGTTTGATTCAATCAATTGGAAATCCAACCTTTGGTTGTTGATTTATATTGATTGATCCTTGGATATTGGTCTTTGGTACCATCCAAGTTATTCCTTGTATTTGATAAATACTCGCTGATTGTTATCAGCTTGAGTAAAAATCAAATCAAGAGAGAGATATTAACTCCTCGATATACTTTAATTTAGATTGAGTCTGACTGTCTAGTTGATTCTCTAGAAAAGTATATTGTAGTTAGTCCATACAGATTGCTAAACGAAATATTGGGTGGTGTTGTTAGACCCCCGCTTTTTCAATTGGTATCAGAGCATGCAAACACGTTTAAGACCTCAAAAGTATGTGTTTGTAGCGATCTGACTCTATGGAAAAGAGTAGTATCTCCGATAAACGCGTCACCAGAAATAAAAGTTCTGTCTCGTCTATTTCTATTAAAGAGAAAGATTTGTCAATCTCGAATATAGACGAACATTGTGTTCTGACGAGACAGACAAACACTGAAATGTGTGATTCCGATTACCCTTCAAAAGATACCATCTCTATCAATGAACGGGAAACGGCTGAAGAGAGTGAATTAAATCTAAATCTTGATAGAATCCAAGATGATAGATTTAACCGGTTGAAACACCATGTCAATGTTCTTTTTGGTGTAATAAGAGACTGCAAATTCAAGGAAAATACTGAAGATCATACTTCATGTATGACTCTTGAGGCTAGCCTGAAAAAAGTGTGCCTTGGAAATTGAACATCGCTTGAGTAAACTCTCTATTCAAGGATGCTCTAAGAAGTCTAATATACCAAGTACTTCTGCTACGACTGAAAACGTCCCTAAACTAGAAATAACATCGGAATCTCTTCCTGTATGAAATGATGTGATCGTGTCTTCCTCTAAACAAGGAATATCTACACCACATGGGAGAAAGAAGTCTCCTAACAATGGTTGTAAAACTGTTTCTCCTGATCACCTCGTTGATCAAAAAATATACCTCTTTTGTGATTCAAAAGGACATGTTGAACGAGAGAGAAAATCCAGGTTGAATGAAAAATCTATTGATCGTCTTCAAGACACCTTATATTTGATTATTGAAGGTGTAACTGACATTCGCATGTCTAAAACAATTGTTTTTAGTACCGCCCTGTGTTCGATACCGGAAAGGTCAGTTCAAGATGTTCCTCAAATGTTCAAAGGAGAGACAGTCTTCCTCAATCATTTCATAAAAGAAGAGGTCATAAATATTCTCATGATAGAAAGGGAAATGATGTTGTTCTCGATGTGAAAAAGGAACCAGAAGAAAAAATCAAGGATGGCGAAGACAATCTAAAAATGATAATGGAAGGATATAAAGAGATCATTAACAGGTTGTCGAATTGCCCTAGTCAAGCTACTACAGGTAAAAATAAAAACTATGCATCTTATTTTGATGATAGAAAATTGTATGATAACTTTTCACATCATAATCGTTTTCCCTCAAGACTTTTGAAAAAAAGAGTTAACCGTAATCTACGGTCGCTTGATGAGCTCAAGGCTCATACTTGTGCTAATTAATCACAAGGAGGAATCTCATTCACAAAAATCCTGGTTGAGTGAGATATTTTCAGGTGTACTTGATGGCAAATTGCTTTCTGATTCTCTAAACTATTTTCTTATCGTCTTAAGCTGGAGTATCAATCACAAACATTTTTGCATAAGTTTTTTTTTTGCTTTGTTTGTTTTATTCTTTTGGGTAATGTTGTACTCGGATACCTGTTCTGGCCCGAGTCAACGGTTCTAAGAAACCATAGGATATCTTCCTCAAGAATAAATGTCCGACCTCTTGGTTACAAGTCACGTACGTGTACTCCAGGTTGGATTTTGGGTTTTTCAAGAATGTCTTCCTCCTTATCTTGCTACAGTGGTTTTGCAAAAACATTCCTTGACAAAGAGATTGTTGTTGAATCTAAGAGGAAGAGAAAAATTGTAGATGAAAGTCATCCTAATTCTTCATGTTTATTTTCCTATGATCATGAAGATGCTGAGAAGGATGATATGATTTCTGCTGAAGTTGTTCATGACTTTCTTAAGTACTTTGGGGAAGCAAAACAACAACTCGTTGATACTCTAAAAGGTCTTGATAATTTGAAAACTGAGTTGGAAAAGGTTGTCTCTGACCTTGGGCTCATAAAACATCAAATCAAAGATCTTCGTAAAGAGAATCATCTCTCCGATGATACAATGGTAGTTATTGATCACAAGTTCAAAGACCCTATGACTCGTTAAGATCCTGAACCGTCCATACGATCTTAGTTCGTGTTCGGGCATAGCAATGGAGTCTGTTTTTCTTTAGCTTGTTGATTTTTTTTGCCTAGTATGTCTTATTTTTGATTTAGTTGGAAGAATAACTAGTGCTTGAATAGCAATGATTGTGACTACACATAGCTTTTTTTTCATCTTCTTGTTCTTTTTTTAGGTTTATTGGTTTAAATTCGAAAAATATTTGGAGGATGATGTTTTTGCAGTATTAATATTTATGATTTGTTATATTGCAATTTGTTATGGGATATGTATGTTTGCATCCGTGAACTTGAAGGTCCCATATATTGTCAAAAGTAAAGTCGTTCATGAGTTGGTATTCACGTATTGGTAAAAGAATGAATAGAGTTTTGAAAAATACAAAGTTAAGCCTATATTGTCAATTCTTTGATGGAAGATAGGTTAAAATCTTTTGTTTTCAAGGATTATGTCTATTAATGTCGTTATGCAAATAGTGATTGAAGATGGAATGAATCCTTGAGTATTCTGCAGTATTTATCATCCCTGATCCATATTTTATGTATTACTGTGAGGCTCCGTAATGTGTCTTATATTGAGCACGATACGACCATGTTGATTAATTTTTGATTAGCTTTGTTGGTTTTTCCGTAAGGTACTTTATGTTGGGCATTTTTGAACTAAATTAATCATCTTGTTTGGTTATTTAGTTATTGCTCCATAAGTCTTTTTATGTTGAGAAAAATAATTGACAATTAAATTGATTACTTTTGTAATTAGTTTGGTTGTGTATTCCAATTAGATTAATTATGGGTTCACTTGTAATTAATCTAGTTGAGTATCTTCATACTCCATAAGTTTCCTCTTATGTTGAGTATATGTACGACTATCCTATTCATTTTCTAATGGTTATGTTAGTCGTATGCTACGTAAGTTCTATTATGTCGAGCATAATCAATTAAGTTGATTACTTTTTGTGTTTAATTTGATTGAGTATTCCGATTAAATTAATTACGGGTTTACTTGTGATTAATTTGATTGAGTTTTTGGATATAGTAAATCATTCTCATGGTTTTTGGTGTCCAATAAAATCCTTCTTTTCTTTTGAAACTAAGGTCGCTCTTGTTGTTCTTTCGGTAATAACATCAAATGGGGGAGAGTTCTTTTGAACTTGTGCTTAATGGTATTATCTTGAGGGGAGTACGGCTGTGGAATATTAGAGGGGTTATCTTGTATCTTTAAACTCCTTGATGAATGCTATTAGCTTCGGCTATATGATTGCATCTAAATTAGATGGTATGTATTTTTCATTTAGTCATGAAATGTCTCTTACGGAAATTTCATTATGATCCTGTTCTTGTACCTTTGCCAATTTTATTGACAAAAAGGGGGAGAATTAATATGTAATTCACGCTACAAATACATATGATTTTCGGATCATTGTTTAAGGGGAAGTGGTTTCCATGTGAGATGGAGTATTGACTAAGGGGGAGTGATACATATCACCATAGTATTATTGTTGAAGTTGTGATACAATTGAACTTTGACACTGTGTAATAATTATTTTTTTTTGAAGGAGGAAGGGCAGACCAATTTATCAAACTACCTAAGTTAATTGAGGTTTGCAGAAATACAAGAGGGTGGAGAATTTCCAGTCCACCAGTTATTTACATTATTATGCATCGCATATTGACATAAGGAGTGTGCCAAGAAATTGACATTTTTAGGAACATGTTGAAACTTCACATCCACAAAGGCGTTCACAACATCTTTAATTTTTAAAATCTCCGAGCGAATACTCCAAGGCATACTCCTTACATCATCCAGAACAACTTCAGTAACATTCAAAGCATCACCTTCAATATTCAATTTGCTAACATTGAATCTAGAAGCTAACTGCATTCCCAAATTACAAGCCATTGCCTCTGCCAATAATGAAGATGTTACTATGAATTTTGTTGAAGCACAACCTAGAAAGTTACCACTGTGGTCTCGAGCAACAGCCCCTGCAGCACCATTGTTAGAGATAAAGGTTGCATCTACATTAACTTTAACGTACCCAGGCGCTGGCGTAACCATTAATGAGAAGAAGATTGGGAAGCACAATTTTCTGAAAAGTTCTCCATGCAAATATCAAAATCCTGGCCAGCCTTTCTGATGATTTCTGTAGAAGCAAAGTTCCCTCTAGAGAAGACTATTTCTGATGACACTATGTAATAATACTATGAAACTGTATAACAATGATCGAGACCGATGCTTTATCATTTTTATAGATACGGATCTTCAACAACGGTGATGCTAAACTTACAACCTTTGAGATCATTGGAGTACTTGGAAGTGACGAAGATTTCGAGGAATGTTGAAGATTAGACATGTGGAATAGGATCTACTAAAGTTTCTTTATCTTTTTTGTATTCCATATGTATTGATAGTTCTGTCACTAAAATTGACAAATAGGGAGATTGTTAGAGCATTGCTCGGTCAACCTCGCATACGTTGCTATCTCAAGCATGTTTGTCAATGTTAATGATCAAAACTATAAGGCTTGATTTCTAGTATATTATAGCTAAGTCTCGGACTAGGATAGAAAGTGTAGTTGAGCTCAAGGACTTCAGGGCGACTCATCATACAAGAAGAAGAACTACTCAAGGAACCGGTGAAACTTCTCGACAAAAAGGTATGTGAAGACTTGAACTTATCTGTCACTCAAAAGTCTATCTACTCTATCTCCTACTCTTTGAGACAAGAAGTCGTATGCTATATATATAGACTTGGATTATACACATTTGGTATTTCGAGCCGAGTATACCTCGCCTATTGGTAGACGCATTTATGTGTCTATTTTCATCTCTATTGTGTATATTATTAGTACCCATTTTTGTACTTATTTCGGTATTTTATCTCTTTGTAGGTGTTTTTGGAGAAATAAGTTTTTGCGGCGAAATTGGCTCGAAAAGTTGTTAAAGGCACCTGAGAGGACATTTGTTATTCGGACTCTCACTTTGGATAAGGGGTAACCTATTTCCAGGCAGCTGCTAAAGGGAGAACAACACAGGATAGGGGAAATTCCTTCTTCACGTTTCAAATTAGAAAATTGGCGGGAAAAAATGAGTTCACGCCTGGCAAATTTGGACTCGATTTTTGGAGCTGTTTCAGGGAGATTCAACACTGGAAATCGATTGGGCTGGACTTGATAGAGCAAAAAAGGTTTAATACATGCGTTTGGATCGAACGAATTGGGATGGAATTTCCGGAAAAAGGAAACAGAGTAAAAAAGGAAACACGGTCCCTGTCGAGTTTTTTTTTGGACATTCAGAGAGATTAAAGGCAAGAAATTAGTTCCAAAGATACATATTCTATCTAAGGAAGAGTTTGATATAATTAGGAGAGCTCAGAAACGCGTGAAACGAATTAGGGAAGAGATTATTTCCGTGACTGCCAAGGAAGGAAAGAAGAGATTTCGAAGCAATTTGAGAAAGATTCAATCACCCTTTTGTGTATAAATAGGATGCTTAGGTCCCCTAGAAGGATGACGAAGAGTTTGGAGTAGTTTAGAGCACTACAGAGTTGAGAAGATCGAGTTGCAGGAAGTTACATGTTTCTACTGCTGCTGAAGAACAAACGTTGCAAGGAAGAACATCGTCTCTAATTCGCAACATCACTTCTCTGTAACAGCTGAACTGTCTGTCACCTTTTCTTTCACTGTAACAATTGAACAGTGCCTTTGCAACAGTTATTTCTGTTGCAATTTTTCTGTTTTATTGTTTCACCTCTTGTAAACACTTTTTGAGCTATAAATATATATTTTGAGCAAGTGATTAATATTAGGAGCTAAACCCCTTAGCCGAGGCAACGGAGGAAGCCATTGTTCCATTAAAAGTGGTAAATTCTATTTAGTTATTTATTGCAATTATTTTACTTGATTATTTGCATAGAGTGGTTATAGAAAATTGATTTTTATTGAGTAGTTGTGAATCGTTTTGATGGAGCATGCTTGGTTCTAAAACTTTTGATGTTTCATGCTTTGTGATTACAACTATTAGTTCAAAAATCTATTAGAGCCAAAATATTAGATCACTTTAAAAGAAAGAATTGCATGAATATTGATTAGAATTTATCACTTAATTGGTTAATGGTGGAATCCAGGGTCTCGGTATTTTCTTATTATCTTTGAAACAAATTTATTTAATTTTTGAAAACCCTTCACAAGTTCGAGTTGAACAAATCTTATTACCACTTTTTCTACAACAATTAAAATATCATCAATTTTTGGCGCCGCCGACGCGGATTTGCTTTTAGGGTTTTTAGACTTAGTTTTCTTTTTTTTATTTTTTAGTTTTTATTATTTTTGTTCTTTTTTACGTTTTTGGGTATTTGTCTTTTGTCTACAGGTTTTGGATCATAAAGAGAATTGAGCCAAGGAGTTTGGTGATTTCGTAAAGACTGGAACTTAAAGCATAAAGACTTGGAGCAAAAGATTAAAGCAAAAAGAACGGAAAAGAAGACAATTTCTTTTTAGATTTTTTATTTTTTTTATTTTTTTAGGGTTTGTTTATTTGTCTTTATTAAAAAAAAATAGAGAGAGAGAACTGTATTAGGGTTTGCTATTTTTGTAATTTTTTCGTTTCTTTTTGGACACTTGGACATTGGACTCTGGACATTATTATTTTTAAACCCTAAGGAAGGGTTGGTTTTAATACAAACTGTGTGCAGGGAAGGACGGTGATTACAATATCACCTCGGCCCCTCGGGTTCGTACATAACATAGAAGTTGTGCCCCGAGTCGACTTCAGCGGTTCTTCGCCCGTCTGGTACGGGAGGTAAGTTTTTCGAAACACCCGCGAATCCCCTGTCAGCGGGTTTACTGTATTCCTTAAGGTGAATATATGCTGAGGACTTGAATACGGTTGCTTTTAATTCCTAGTAAAGGGCAAGGACTGGCCATACAAGATAAGGGTTCGGATTTCATCACCGTTCTCTTCTTGCCCGCCTTAGGAACACGAAACCAAACGCGAACCTAAGCCTAAAATTTTGACTAGAACGAGACCTATAGGGTAACGAGCTTAATAGGAAAGTCGTTCGAAGAATATTGGTTACTCTTTTGAGCATACTTCGAAGTTCTTGACGGTTTCTGTGAGTTGAATGCGTGACTGCGCCGCCTTGTAACCGGTGAGGCCTTGGGTATCAAAGATCCACTGAGCTTACCTCGCTTTGATTCAACTTACTTTGACTCGGATTGATTCCAGAGGGGTTTCCTCAGATTGTAACGAGTTCCTTTTCGAAAGAATAGAAGCTGGTCTAGTGACAATCTAAGTGGAGCCATCATGCTTTTTGTTTGCTAGAAATTTAGGTTTGATTTGGTTGAGTCAGCCTTGTTTTTTGTTTGCATAGAATTCCCTTCCTTATTCTGTTGCATGCCTGAACGTAAAAGAGACGCCCTAGGTAGATTTGTTAAAGAGAAACCTAGTAGTTCTAAGCGTCTTGATTACCTCAATTTAGAGAGTCTGATTCGTGAAGATTCCGTTTTTGAACGTCCGTTTGAAGAGAAAATCCTTGATAGTCCAATAGCGCCAGAAATGGAAACTTTGAAAGCCTTGTTGAATCCTACTAGGACTACTCGTCCCTCGTGTATCAAGTTACCTGAAACTGAAGCAAATTATGAACTTAATCCTGGAACCTTACAGTTGATGAGTGCTAAAAAGTGCATATTTCTATATATTTTTCTTGGCATTTAACTCATCTTTTGTGCATTAATTCTACATTTTATCCCATATTCTGTATTTTCTTTGTTTTCAAGAATAAATATTTTTATTAATTAATTTTGCATTTTTAGGTAATAAATAAAGTTTGGATGAATAGCGGAGCGGAAAAGAGCAGAAAAGCGGTGAAAAGTCGGGAGGAATTACACAAGGAAGCCGCGAAGAATGTTGTGCACAAGACCAAAAGGCTAGAAGTGGGCTTGAAGAGGAATAATTATTCTTAAAGAACATATGGGCTTGGCATACCCAAGGCCCAAAACCCTCACCCAAATCCATTTCATATATCCATACCCGTTTCCCTTTCTAGCCGTCAGATTGGATCATCTCAGCATCTTACGGTCGCAGCATCGCCAGTCATCAAAGTCTGAAGCTCCTGTCTAACACTACATCACCTAACTCCATCTTGAGCCGTCAGCTTCGTTGTACTTCAGCATCCAACGGTCGCTCCTCGCTCCCTTCCATCTCGCCGTTAGATCGATCTATCATTTCCGCATCACACGGCTCAGCTTCGCGAAACATCAAGATTTGATGAGCCCGCTCAACACCCAAACAACCAAATACCTATACCCGCAAAACAAACGCACCCTTCTTCCCAAAACCATCGACTCCATCTTCTCCATTCCTCTACAGCGACCATCACCACCACCATGTCCGCCACCAACTCCGCTCAACCACCTCCATCACTGTACCCCATCAATCAGCCACCCCCGCCATCACTAAAGGACACCACCATGATACCCTCTAGCTCCTTCTCTCTCAACCCTTTTATCTTTTCAAAAACAGTGAACCTAGAAACTAGGTTTGAGAGAAACAGAGTTAGTGAAATCAAACCACCAATTACGGAAGATGAGAAGCAATAGAAGAATGGGTCGAGACCATTGATTGATTTCAGAGATTAGGTAAAGGTCAATTTTAGATTTTTTAGTAAACCCTAATTTTACTGTTTGGGGATTTTTTGGGGAAAAGCTTGCATGTATAAATTGAAGACATGGGTGTTGATTTTGGGCATGCCCGGAGTAGCCGGTGCACCAAGTTGTAGTAGTTTATTTTCAGTATTGTGTTCATCATGTTATAATTTAATAACTAGGTTTTTGATGAAACCCATAATCATATGTTAAGATAAATCATGTTCATGTTGTTGTTCTTGTTGTGCTTCATTGCTTTAGGAATGACAGTTAGCTAATGGATCAAATTAGCCTGTGATCAATTGTACTGTAAGAAGACAGTTGATACTAGGGGTGAGTTAGTGAAGTTGGTTGATAAGTCATCCATTTGAGACCTCTCTGGAGGAAGAAATGTGCTTAATTGATAAAGGAATGACAGTTAGCTAATTGAACCAAATGAGCCTGTGATAGGTTGTGCTGTAAGAAGACAGCTTATACTAGGGGTGAGTTAGGGAAACTAACTGAGAGATCATTCATTGTAGTTTTATCTGGAGAACAAGAACATAATTTGAATAGGCATTGCCTTAGCTTAGGATTATTGGGTGGATTCAAATGCCCTAGTGCTTTTAGTCACTGTCACTAGAAAGATTTAGAAAACAACACCAGCTCCCTCCTTGTCCCTGTGGACTTCCCCTGCTTATTCATTATCTACTATCTGACCCTGTATACTTGCAGGTGTAAATATAACCATAGTTTTAGGTCTCATTCCTTGAGCTACCAAGTTTTTGGCGCCGCTGCCGGGGACTCGGTAGCGGTGCCATTGTTGTTTTCATTACTTTTCTGATTTTTAGCTTAGTCTTGTGTATTTTCACTTGAATTTTGTTTACTGTTAGATTCTGTAGCTTGTTTACTGTTTAGAACTTGTGTTTCAGTTTAGAACTCTTAACTTGTTTACTATTCTGTAACTTAGTAGCATCTTAATTTTTTTGGTTCCATCTTTGCATCCTTAGTACATCCTGTTGCATCTTCACTGCATTTACTGTTTCATTACAACTGCATTCTTGCATTCTTTCATTTACTGTCATCTAGCCTCACAGAATTCTTAACTTGCACCATCTAGCCTTTATGGATGCATCATTAGCTTTAGCTTGCATCTAGTTTTGTCCTGCATATTCAGTTATCAACTCATCTTGCAGCTCATTGATTCTGTCCTGTAACTTTCTTATTTGTCATCTGAAGCTTGTGCCATCTGCATTGCATCTTACATCATCTTGGCATACTTGTCATCTTATATTCTTGCATATCTTCTTGCACTGCATCCATTTGCATAAGCATCACTGTGTAACTGCATCTTAGTCTCACTTGCTTCTGTGCATTTAGTGTAAGCATTTAGCTGGTCTTGCATACTTAGTTCTTGCATACTTAAGTTCTTGCATACTGTTTTGCATTACCAAGTCATCTTAGCTTGTTCATCTTCATTGCTTTTCTGAGCTAGTCCTTTGCTAGTTCCTACTGTTTTGCATATTGTTCTCACCAGCTGCTGCTGAGCGTTGTGTAGCCCTGCTGCTGCTTGTTGCTGTTGTACTGCTGCCTGCTAGGCTGCCCTGGTGCAGTTGGAGTGAACCTGGTGCAGCTAGCCATTCTTGCTGGTGCTGCCTTCTCCAAGCTGCCTGGTGCTGTTGGGTTGACCCAACTGGGCTTCTGTTGTAAAGCCAAAGGAAAGCCAAAGCCCAACTGGGCCTCTCCAACAAAAGTTTAGGAAGATCCAAAGCCCAACTGGGCTTGTGCAACAAAAAAGGGAAAAGCCTAACTGGGCTTCCCTCCAAAAAGGTAAGCCTAAACCCAAACCCAAATTTTTTGGGCTTGTAATTTTTTTGGTTTGTATTGTTATTCTCTTTTGGGCTTGTAATTTAATTATCTTTTTGGGCATGTAATAATTATTTTAATTTTATTTTTTATTTTTTTTTATTTGGGATTGTAATAATTTTAGTTTTTTTTTTTTTTTTTTTTTCTTTTTTTTGTGGGTTTGTAATAATTAGTTTTTTTTTATTTCTTTCTTTATTTGGGCTTGTAATTTAGTTGTTTGTTAGGCTTGTAGTTTCTTTTAAAAATTTGGGCTTCAAAACCCAAAAAAAAAAAAATTGCTCCTAATTTCAAAAACCAAATTTTGCTCCCAAAATTAAAACCAAAATTGCTCCCAAATTAAACCAAATTTTTATCATCTCCCTTTAAAAAATAAATAAATTATGGGCTTGCTTTTTTCTCAAAGTATGGGCATTACTTTTTTGTGATTTGTGTGATTATTTCATAAAACAAAGACATGTCTGGATTTGGTCTGCCTCTGGGAATAAATCTATTAGAGATGCTTACGGGCAAGATTCACCTTATGACCTCCCACAGACCATGATGTCAATAGTTATAGGGATTATAATTATGGACCTTTTCAAGGTCATGAGCCTCAATATGCAAACCCGTATAACTATTCACCCATGTATCAACCTAGCCAACCTAATATGCATGTTTGTACCTTTTGTGGTGGTTTAGACCACCCTGATGAATATTGCTATGTTTTGCATGAAGTTAGGAATTAGGGGATACCATGAAAATCCAAATTATGAAATGCCCACAAATTGTGAGGCTGGTAGTCATTGGGACCATAATCAACCTTTCGAAGGTTGCGATCAATATTTTGTAAACCCTAATGACCATGCACACATGTACCATTCACCACAATTTGAACATGAAGAATTTTGTCTCCCATGAATTTAGACTCCACCGTAGAAGCTCTCAGACTCAGTGAGCAAAATTCTGATAGAACTATATCACGCATTCAGGCGAAGTTAGATCAGATTTTGCTTCAACTACAAAAGGAGGAAATTCATGAGGAAATGCATGTTGTCCCTAATAAAGTGTCCAGTCCCATTCATCTAAATGATATTGAATATGAACCTGATTTAGAGGAACATGAATCGACTAAGGACACCACCACTTTTAATGAGGACCAATATGCATGTTACCATGATGATGATTATGATGATAATGATATGTTAGAAGAACATGTTTTTGCTGAAAATATTGTGGAACCTTTTGGTTCAATAACATATGGCTTCTCAGCCTCAACCTTCATGAATGTTGTTTCTTCTGATACTCATTGTAATTCATATGATTTTGATTCTAATATGGGGCTTGTACAATTCTTCTGTGAAGATGAACATGACATAGGAATAGTTGAATCTTCTGTAGACACTAATTTTATTATGCATGAGGACGAATTTGATGTGTCTGATTCCTTGCCTAAGTCACAAAATGTTATTTCTTCCGGTGATGATTTGAGTACTTCGAACAATCATGATACTGATTTAGGTCTTGATGTTTTGTTCGATGAATGTGAGCATGTTTTACCTGTTTCTGATTTAGGGAAAGTATGTGTTGGTACTATTGATCGTACCCATGAAAATAATTTAGATGTACCCACTTTCTTACCTAAATCGCAAATTGAGATTATTCCACCCAACCTAGATTTGGTTGCAACAAAAATTTTAAACCAACTTTTCTGAAAATTCCCAATCTAGGATTGGAACTGTGTGCCTCCCAAGTCCTCTTGGACTATTTTGCTTCAAAATATAACACTTTTAAAGAGCCACAGTTGGAATGCATTTCTTTGCCCATCCCGAAAACAGTCCATTATGAGTTAGACCTTTTGAATCCTGAACCCCTAAAATTAAAAGATTTTGTGCTTAAAAGTAAACCTGTTGAACAATTTAGGTTTAGGGGTGATTCATTCGGTTTTTCACTCTCACTCCCATTTAAGTCCAATTTTAGTGTTTTGAAACTTTCTATGTTTCAACACTTTGTCTTTTGGGTTGATCCTCAACTCTTTAGACTTTATGTATATAGTGAATTTTTTGTACATAATCGGTAGGTAGTTTTTAGTTTTTTTTCTTTATATCTTACTACCATGGCGATCGCGGCTGAAATACGTTGGATTCTAACCATGAATAATGGAGTTCGTTTATTTCTTTCGTCAAATCGGGTATTCTCCTTCCTTTCTCTCAAAACTCAACATGTTTTCCGATATGTCCAAGTTATGAATATGTTTATCTTTAGAAACATTGAGGACAATGTTTAGTTTAGGTTTAGGGGTGAAAGTAGGTACCACGATATCATGCTATAATTGAAAACAGAACTCCCTCTTTTGAAAAAATTAAAAAAATTCCAAAAAATTAAAAAAAAAAAAAATCATAAAAATCGAGCTCATTTACCTTGAAATGTTGACTCTTGTGCAAATATGTATTTTTATAGGATTCTTAGTCTAGATATTTAGGCACCCTGATTCTAGCACAATTTACATGTGATAAGAAACTTGCACGCGCACGATCTACCAATACATGTATAGCCTCATCTTGAGGTGTTTGATCGGAAGTTTTAGTTGCCAATCACTTTAGAATACTGAACGAACTTGACTAGCTTGTTCTTTGGTTGGTGGGATAGAAGTGGAGGTTACATTAAGAAAACAACCATCGAATTTAACTGGGTGCATCAAAAGGGCTACCTCTTGCAAAGTGTCATGTAATTTTTTTGTTTCTTTTGTATATGTATCAAAAGTGTTTCCTTATCAAAAAAAAAAAAAAAAAAAAAAAAAAAAAAAGAAAAAAAAAAAAAAATCATCAAGTATTTATCAATTCCATCCTCTCTTGTTCCAAAAATAAAAGAGAGTGTCAATGTAAATAAGAGTCATGTAAAGAGTCATCTTTTTGTTGTTTTTTGTAATAAGCAAGGAGGGTGTATGCCATTGATGTACAACGCGAGTAATTGTGAAATACCTCCAACTCATTCACAATTCTCGTAAAGTCCGGACAGCTAGCTAGATTTCGACCTTGGTTCTTAGCCTGAGAAACTATCTCTTGGTGATTAGTAGTCATAACATCCGATCTTTCTTTACACATGTGTAGATACACTTTACACTCTTATCACATGTCTTTATTTGTTATCAGTGCTAGGATTGTGCCTTTGATAGCTAGATTGACATCTCCATTTTGCTGTGAGCTTACTGTCTTGCACATGTCACATTTGATGGAATCTGAGCTTATATTTTGGCCTAGAACTTTGTAGGTACGTTCTAAGCAAACCTTCACGAGACTTCACTCGTCCACTAGGGACACTTAGTGGTTTAAAAGGCTTAGTGCATATGCTAAATGCATTCGAGAGACCAGCGACAGTGGTATAGGTAGGATTTCCTTAGTTTTGTTTTACTTGAGGACAAGTAAAATTCAGGTTTGGGGGTATTTGATGAGTGCTAAAAAGTGCATATTTCTATATATTTTTCTTGGCATTTAACTCATCTTTTGTGCATTAATTCTACATTTTATCCCATATTCTGTATTTTCTTTGTTTTCAAGAATAAATATTTTTATTAATTAATTTTGCATTTTTAGGTAATAAATAAAGTTTGGATGAATAGCGGAGCGGAAAAGAGCAGAAAAGCGGTGAAAAGTCGGGAGGAATTACACAAGGAAGCCGCGAAGAATGTTGTGCACAAGACCAAAAGGCTAGAAGTGGGCTTGAAGAGGAAGAATTGTTCTTAAAGAAGATATGGGTTTGGCATACCCAAGGCCCAAAACCCTCACCCAAATCCATTTCATATATCCATACCCGTTTCCCTTTCTAGCCGTCAGATTGGATCATCTCAGCATCTTACGGTCGCAGCATCGCCAGTCATCAAAGTCTGAAGCTCCTGTCTAACACTACAGCACCTAACTCCATCTTGAGCCGTCAGCTTCGTTGTACTTCAGCATCCAACGGTCGCTCCTCGCTCCCTTCCATCTCGCCGTTAGCTCGATCTATCATTTCCGCATCACACGGCTCAGCTTCGCGAAACATCAAGATTTGATGAGCCCGCTCAACACCCAAACAACCAAATACCTATACCCGCAAAACAAACGCACCCTTCTTCCCAAAACCATCGACTCCATCTTCTCCATTCCTCTACAGCGACCATCACCACCACCATGTCCGCCACCAACTCCGCTCAACCACCTCCATCATTGTACCCCATCAATCAGCCACCCCCGCCATCACTAAAGGACACCACCATGATACCCTCTATCTCCTTCTCTCTCAACCCTTTTATCTTTTCAAAAACAGTGAACCTAGAAACTAGGTTTGAGAGAAACAGAGTTAGTGAAATCAAACCACCAATTACGGAAGAGGAGAAGCAATAAAAGAACGGGTCGAGACCATTGATTGATTTCAGAGATTAGGTAAAGGTCAATTTTAGATTTTTTAGTAAACCTTAATTTTACTGTTTGGGGATTTTTTGGGAAAAAGCTTGCATGTATAAATTGAAGACATGGGTGTTGATTTTGGGCATGCCCGGAGTAGCCGGTGCACCAAGTTGTAGTAGTTTATTTTCAGTATTGTGTTCATCATGTTATAATTTAATAACTAGGGTTTTGATGAAACCCATAATCATATGTTAAGATAATTCATGTTCATGTTGTTGTTCTTGTTGTGCTTCATTGCTTTAGGAATGATAGTTAGCTAATGGATCAAATTAGCCTGTGATCAATTGTACTGTAATAAGACAGTTGATACTAGGGGTGAGTTAGTGAAGTTGGTTGATAAGTCATCCATTTGAGACCTCTCTGGAGGAAGAAATGTGCTTAATTGATAAAGGAATGACAGTTAGCTAATTGAACCAAATGAGCCTGTGATAGGTTGTGCTGTAAGAAGACAGCTTATACTAGGGGTGAGTTAGGGAAACTAACTGAGAGATCATTCATTGTAAGTTTATCTGGAGAAGAACAAGAACATAATTTGAATAGGCATTGCCTTAGATTAGGATTATTGGGTGGATTCAAATGCCCTAGTGCTTTTAGTCACTGTCACTAGAAAGATTTAGAAAACAACACCAGCTCCCTCCTTGTCCCTGTGGACTTCCCCTGCTTATTCATTATCTACTATCTGACCCTGTATACTTGCAGGTGTAAATATAACCATAGTTTTAGGTTTAATTCCTTGAGCTACTAACAGTTGCTCTCAATCTTTTTAGGAAAAGAAAATGAAAACCCCTATTTCCATGTTAGGGACTTTGAGGAAATTTGTAGTACCCTGAAAATTAGAAACCTGTATGATGATGCTTTAAAACTCAGGTTATTCCCCTTTTCCTTAAAAGATAAAGCCAAGTCGTGGTTGTATAGTTTGTCTTCCGAATAAATTGAAACCTATGAACAACTTACATCCGCCTTTTTGAACAAGTTTTTCCCTAGGCACAAAACCTCGTCTATTAGGACGCAAATCTGCACGTTTACACAACAGGAGGGAGAATCTTTGTATATGTATTTAGAAAGGTTCAATGATTTATTAGCCCAATGTCCTCATCATGGTTTAGAAAAGGTTAGGTTATTTCAGATCCTTTATGAGGGTTTAGATTATCCCACCACAACTACAGTAGAGTCCATGTGTACAGGTGGGTTTGAAAACCAAACATTTGATAATGTGATGACATACTTTCATGAAGTCGCCGAAAAGACCCAACAATGGGAAAGTAATAGGGTACCCCAAAAAACAATTCTTCTAGGCATATGAAACGTTAATAGGGTAGAAGAAAGCTACAAATCAGATGCTAAAATTGCTGCTATAGAAAAAAGGTTAGAAGCTTTAGAAGTGGGTCATACTAGTGATAGAATAGAGCCTTTTTGGGAAGGCAATACTGTTGAACAGCAAGTCAATGCTCTCTATAATAACACTAGGTTTGATAATCGTCAATAGTTTGATCCATATTCAGAAACCTATAATCCTGGCTGGAGAAACCATCCCAACCTTTCATGGTCTAAGGGCCAGAATCAAGGTCAGTCTAGTAACTCTCAAGCTCCTCCAGGTTTTGGTTATACTAAGAATCCTTCAGCTCCGACACAGTTTCAGAACCCTCCGGATAAGAAGATTATGAGTTTAGAAGAGTCTCTTGCTTTGTTAACTCATAACACTATGCAGTTTCAGCAATCTGTTGCTCAAGGTATAGAAGAAAATAAGAGAATAGGTCAGGCTAACTCTCAGGCTATTTCCGAGTTGAAAACCCAGGTTAGTCATATAAATGAGTCTTTAAGATAAAGAGGTAAGTTTCCTAGTCAAACTCAACCCAACCCTAGAGGATCTCATGAAGTAGGTGCACAACCATTGAATCAGTTGAATGCTATTAGAACCCTCAGGAGTGGTAGAGTAGTAGACAATCAGGTAAACATGCCCGATAGTGAACATACTGTAGTTCACCCCTCAGGATCTCATCCCTCAGGACCGCTAACTGAGGGGACTGATAAAATTTCCAATGACGCTGACTCGGTTCCTGAGACGTCTGATTCTGTGCCTAGAGCCCCATTTCGCCAGCTATTAGCATCAACAAAGAAGGAATCGAACTTTAATGACATATTGTAGGTTTTTAAGCAAGTTACCATAAACCTTCCTTTATTAGATGAAATTAGGAAAATTCCTGCTTATGCCAAGTTCCTTAAGGATATGTGTACGCGAAAGCGAAAACTTAGCGTCCATAAGAAACCCTTTTTAGCTAGTCATGTAAGTTCAATCATTCAGAACACTACCACTCCAAAGTACAAAGACCCAGGTTCCCCAACCATTGCTTGTACAATAGGTAAACACCGGGTAGAAAAAGCTTTACTTGACTTAGGAGCCAGTGTGAACTTATTGTCGTACCATGTGTACTTACAGCTAGGACTTGGTGAAATGAAACCTACTCAGATAACACTGCAGTTAGCTGATAGGTCTGTCAAAATTCCTCGAGGATTTATCGAGGATGTTCTTATTGAGGTCGACAAGTTTATTTATCCAGTGGATTTCGTGGTCCTAGATACCCAACCTGTCCCTGACCCAGAGAACCAGATACCTGTGATTTTAGGTCGCCCATTCTTAGCTACGTCTAATGCGATCATAAACTGTCAAAATGATGTGATGAATTTACCTTTTGGTAATATGACTATCAAAATGAACATTTTTATTGTCAGTAAGCTACCTTATGAGCTAGATGACACATGTGTTAAAGAAGTGAATATGATAGAATCCTTAGTTCAGGAGTCATTACCAAACATCTTGTCTGAAGACCCATTAGAGAGTTGTCTATCCCATTTTGGTTTAGATTTCGACGATGATAGTGCCATTGAAAAAGTGAATGCTCTATTAGATTCTACCCATGTGTTAGACACTGATAGATGGAAAGCTAGGTTCGAACCATTATCAACTTCTGAGACTACCTTAGTTCCTTCGTTAGAAGAGCCCCCTAAGTTGGACCTCAAACCACTACCAGATAACCTGAAGTATGTGTTCTTAGGCCCATCTGAGACTTTACCTGTGCTTATTGCTGCCGACTTGGATAGTGATCAGGAAAGTAGGCTAGTAAAAGTACTTCAAGAGAATAAGGAAGCTTTAGGGTGGTCTATAGAAGACATTAAGGGTATTAGTCCTACCATTTGTATCCATCAGATTCATTTAGAGGAAGACTCCAAACCGTCTTGGGAGATGCAACGTCGACTGAACCCTAACATGAAATAAGTAGTTCGAAAAGAGGTGCTTAAGTTGTTAGATGCGGGTATTATCTACCAAATTTCAGACAGTAAGTGGGTCAGCCCCGTTCAGGTTGTTCCCAAGAAATCAGGTATCACTGTAGTCCAGAATGAGGATAATGAGTTAATCCCAACCCGAGTGACCACGGGATGGCATGTCTGTATCGACTATAGGAAATTGAACAAGGTCACAAGGAAGGATCACTTTCCCCTTCCTTTTATCGACCAAATGCTAGAGAGATTAGATGGATATAGTTTCTATTTCTTTTTAGATGGATTTTCCGAATATAATCAGATCGTTATTTCCCCAGAAGACCAAGAGAAAACCACTTTTACCTGTCCCTTTGGTACTTTCGCGTATAGACGCATGCCTTTCGGGCTGTGTAATGCCCCTGCGACTTTTCAGCGTTGTATGATGAGCATATTTTCTGATATGGTAGAACGGTTTTTAGAGGTCTTTATGGATGATTCTTCAGTGTTTGGTTCATCTTTTGATGAGTGCTTGCATCATTTGACATTAGTGTTGACTAGGTGTAAGGAAAAGAATTTAGTGCTTAATTGGGAAAAATGCCATTTCATGGTTAAATCAGGAATTGTTTTAGGGAACATCATTTCTTCAAAGGGTATAGAGGTAGACAAATCCAAAGTTGACCTTATTAAGACTTTACAGGTCCCAAAAACCGTAAAAGACATTAGGTCATTCCTAGGGCATGCAGGTTTTTACCGTCGATTCATTAAGGATTTTAGCTTGATTTCTAGACCTCTTTGCAATTTGCTTGCAAAAGATGTTAAATTTGTCTTTGATGATGTTTTTTTAGAGGCTTTTGAGAATCTTAAAAATTTACTCACTACCGCTCCCATAGTCCAGGCACCCAACTGGAACCTACCCTTTGAGATTATGTGTGATGCTTCAGATTATGCTATAGGCGTTGTGTTAGGTCAACGAGTAGAAAAATTACTTCATGTGATTTACTATGCTAGAAAAACTCTGAATGATGCCCAATTGAACTATACAACTACCGAGAAGGAACTGTTAGCCATCGTGTTTTCCTTGGATAAGTTTAGATCCTACCTTTTAGGTTCTAAGATCGTAGTATATACTGATCATGCTGCTTTGGAATACCTTTTGTCTAAGAAGGACACCAAACCTAGACTGATTAGGTCGATCCTATTGTTAGAAGAATTTTCTCCAGACATTAGAGACAAAAAGGGTGCTGAAAATGTAGTAGCAGACCACTTATCCAGGTTAGTTGTTAGTTCCCCTAGTGATGCCCTTCCTATAAGGGATAGCTTTCTTGATGAACAATTGTTCTCTGTTTCCCAATCACCTTGGTATGCAAATATAGTTAATTATCTTGTTACTGGCCGTACCCCTCAACATTGGGGTAAACAAGATCGTTCTAGGTTTTTAGCCGAGGTTATGCATTTCTTTTGGGACGATCCTTATTTGTTTAAGTATTGTCCCGACCAGATTATTAGGAGATGTGTACCTGAGAGTGACCAGTCCAGTATTCTCTCCTTTTGTCATGAACATGCTTGTGGGGGTCATTTTAGTGCTAAGAAGACTGTTGCTAAGATATTGCAGTGTAGATTTTACTGGCCTTCACTGTTTAAAGACTTCCATAGTCACTGTGTTTCTTGTGATCGTTGCCATAGGTTAGGAACCATTTCCCGTAGAAATATGATGCCTTTGAACCCTATTTTAGTGATTGAGGTCTTTAATGTGTGGGGAATTGATTTTATGGGTCCATTTCCTAATTCTTTAGGTTATCTTTACATACTTGTCGTTGTAGACTATGTGTCTAAGTGGGTTGAGGCGGTTCCGTGTAAAACAAATGACTATAGGGCCGTAATTAAGTTTTTGAAAGAGAATATACTTACACGTTTTGGTACACCGCGAGCCATAATTAGTGATGGAGGTTCACACTTTTGTAATAGACCATTTGCTCTTTTAATGAAACAATATGGTATTACCCATAAAGTAGCTACCCCATATCACCCTCAGACTAGTGGCCAGGTAGAGGTATCCAATAGGGAAATTAAGCGTATATTAGAAAAAACAGTTAATCCCAATAGGAAAGACTGGTCGTCGAGGCTTACTGATGCCTTATGGGCTTACCGTACTGCGTTTAATACACCCATTGAAATGTCCCCTTATCGTCTAGTATTTGGCAAGGCATGTCACCTACCTGTCGAGTTAGAGCATAGAGCCTATTGGTATGTTAAAAGCTTGAACTTTTCACTTGACAAGGCAGGAGTTCATAGAAAGCTCCAGCTCAATGAGTTGGATGAGATTCGTAGAGATGCATACGATAGTGCTAAGGAGTATAAGAACAAAATGAAACTTGTGCATGATAAGAATATTTTACGAAAGTCATTTTCTCCAGGTCAAAAAGTTCTTCTGTATGACACTCGTTTGCATCTATTCCCCGGGAAACTGCACTCTTGGTGGACCGGTCCTTTTGTGGTCCGTACTGTTTTTACTCATGGCGCTATTGAGATTGAGACATCAGATGGTACTAGTTCTTCAAAGGTTAACGGTCAGAGATTGAAGCCATTTTTAGAGCCATTTCCTACAAGTGATGCTGAGGAGGTCCCTCTGGAGGACCCTGTTTACCTTGATTGACCATCAAGGCGGTTTGTATGTTGTATATTATTTTTGTAGGTTTTTGGTTACACTTCACCCAGGTACTATCTTTCCAACTTCTCTCTTTACAAATTCCTCATGTTATTTATATTTTATTGTGCGTTCACTAGAAACATTGAGGACAATGTTAGATTTAAGTTTGGGGGTAGGGTAGAAACTTTTTGTTTTAAATAAACTCCAGAGCCTAGAAATTTATGTTTATTAAGGATGGCACTAACCAATCTAAGTGGATGGAAGCATTTTGGTTATAGGAGTTGAGGAACCAATCTGATTAGATGGAAACATCTAAAGAGTCTATTCATAAAAGCACAAAGCTCAGGTGTTAGAAATAACATGATAGTTTCACCATATCTCGTTGAGTCCTTTTCACTTCTATTTTTATTTTTATTTTGTTTTTAAACTATGTTTCTCTATGTGATAAGTGGGGCCCACGATTCAAGTTGTTACCAATGCTAGGGTGAATTAGAGTGATTGAGATACCATAAAAAAAATGGTAGTTACCAAAAAAAAAAAGTTAAAAAAAAAAAAAAATAAGACCAGACCATTTGACCAAAAGAATAAATTCAATAAAGTCGACCACTGGTACCCTTGTATATGACAGTTGTGTTGACCTAGAGTTAGGTTATCGACCACTGGTTCCCTTGTATATGCAGTGTGTTGATATTAGTCAGACTAATCTCTCAATCCATTAGGATAGGTTCATTTTGGCGGAGGCCTTCAGACAGATATGGGAAACGTCGTTCACTTAGTAAACATCAAAACCATCTATGTTTTTCTATATCCATCTTCTTGATCTATCCATGTGATTAGTTTTGACTCCGAATATGATGTCCATAGTGCAACTATCTGAGTAGGGCTCTGTCACTTTATATGAATTTTAGTATGCTTGAGTGCAAACTCGTGTACAACAATTGGAATTTCGCATCAGGGTACTTCTTCCTGTAGTCAATAAGTATGCCAACCAAGGAGATTCTTTAGTGCCTTCCAAGGTTCTACGTAGATAGCTAAGGTCTGGTGTACAGGTTTTGTGGGTATATCTCTAGTAAGCCCTCCCGAGACTATAACTCGGCCACTAGGGACACCTAGGGGTTTAAAGGCTTATTGCATACGCTAAATGCAATCGACGATGACTGCGACAGTGAGTTAGGATTTTATTTTGTAGTTTTGATTTTCTCGGGAATAGCAAATAATAAGTTTGAGGGTATTTGATAGACGCATTTATGTGTCTATTTTCATCTTTATTGTGTATATTATTAGTACCCATTTTTGTACTTATTTCGGTATTTTATCTCTTTGTAGGTGTTTCTGGAGAAATAAGCTTTTGCGGCTAAATTGGCTCGAAAAGTTGTTAAAGGCACCTGGGGGGGCATTTGTTATTCGGAATCTCACTTTGGATAAGGGGTAACCTAATTACTAAGGGGTAACCTATTTCCAGGCAGCTGCTAAAGGGAGAACAGCACAGGATAGGGGGAATTCCTTCTTCACGTTTCAAATTAGAAAATTGGCGGGAAAAAATGAGTTCACGCCTGGCAAATTTGGACTCGATTTTTGGAGATGTTTCACGGAGATTCAACACTGAAAATCGATTGGGATGGACTTGATAGAGCAACACAGGTTTAATACATGCGTTTGGATCGATCGAATTGGGATGGAATTGCCGGAAAAAGGAAACAGAGTAAAAAAGGAAACATGGTCCCTGTCGAGTTTGTTTTTGGACATTCAGAGAGATTAAAGGCAAGAAATTCGTTCCAAAGATACATATTCTATCAAAGAAAGAGTTTGATATAATTGGGAGAGCTCAGAAACGCGTGAAACGAATTAGGGAAGAGATTATTTCCGTGACTGCCAAGGAAGGAAAGAAGAGATTTCGAAGCGATTTGGGAAAGATTCAATGACCCTTTTGTGTATAAATAGGATGCTTAGGTCCCCTAGAAGGATGACGAAGAGTTTGGAGTAGTTTAGAGCACTACAGAGTTGAGAAGATCGAGTTGCAGGAAGTTACGTGTTTCTGCTGCTGCTGAAGAACAAACATTGCAAGGAAGAACAACGTCTCTAATTCGCAACATCACTTCTGTGTAACAGCTGAACTGTCTGTCACCTTTTCTTTCACTGTAACAATTGAACAGTTATTTTTGTTGCAATTTTTCTGTTTTATTGTTTCACCTCTTGTAAACACTTTTTGAGCTATAAATATATATTTTGAGCAAGTGATTAATATGAGGAGCTAAACCCCTTAGCCGAGGCAACGGAGGAAGCCATTGTTCCATTAAAAGTGGTAAATTCTATTTAATTATTTATTGAAATTATTTTACATGATTTTTTGCATAGAGTGGTTATAGAAAATTGATTTTTATTGAGTAGTTGTGAATCGTTTTGATGGAGCATGCTTGGTTCTAAAACTTTTGATGTTTCATGCTTTGTGATTACAACTATTACTTCAAAAATCTATTAGAGGCAAAATAATAGATCACTTTAAAAGAAAGAATTGCATGAATATTGAGTAGAATTTATCACTTAATTGGTTAATGGTGGAATCCAGGGTCTCGATATTTTCTTATTATCTTTGAAACAACTTTATTTAATTTTAGAAAACCCTTCACAAGTTCGAATTGAACGAATCTTATTACCACTTTTTCTACAACAATTAAAATATCACCACCTATCTATATTTCGAAATATGTGTTGGTAAGATTTTCGCTTCGATCAAGTTTATCTTCACCTAGTGACGAAAGTCAGGATATGTTTCAATCACTTTGAAAATTGCTTTGAATAGAAATGGTTTGTGAATAACAACTATATAACGTCCTCTAAGAATGTTTCAATGATTGAAATGAGAGTTTTGATTACATAACCAATGGTGGACATAAACATTATTGTGGAAACACGTTTATTTATAAGTCATATTCCTTGAACCAAAGTTTGCGAACTTTGTTGATCAAGAGAAACCGGAAGAATGGCTTTGCCAAGTCCCAAAACTCAGTCCACGAACTGCCGAAATTCTCATCCCGAGAAATTCTGCTGGAGTTGACAAACTAGACTAGTCCGTGAACCCAGCCCGCGAACCGACGGAAGGTCTTTGCCGAGATTTTCTGCTGGAGTTTGTAAACTCTACCGGTTGCTTAAGTCCGCGAACCTAGCATGCGAACTTGAGAAAGGTTATATATATCTGAAGATGATTTCTGAACTTAAATTTAAAAAGACTAAGGAATGCAGTATGAAAACCGTGGCTATAAAAGTTCATGAACCGATTCAAGTGAATCAAATCATCTTTGCTTCAATTGTGTCTTGTGTAGTACATGAGATTTCCTTGCAATTGAACAACTCTCTAACTAGTTCATTTGAAGTAATTTGAACTAGTTATGGTGAAGAAGAACATGATTGATATGAAATGCTCATATGGATAACCTTTTGGTTGAATATTATTGAACCAACAAGTGCATACGTTTGGGTACGGTTAACAAGCCTAGAAGTATGCACTGTCAAGTGTGTGTAACAAGCTAAGTTTTCGATCTAACGGTTGAGAAATATTAGCTTGAATCTAAATCAGGTTTTCATCTAACGGTAGATATTGTTTGCTTTGTGACCAAGGCGAAACCCTGATTTGAAAGACTATATAAAGGAGACATCTAGTATTGTGTAAAACAAATACCCACACCTTACGTGTGATACTAGTTTGCATACTAGAGTCGACTCTCCTTTAACCTCTGGTTTTCTTTTCTCAAACCGGGTTAACGACTTAAAAACTTCATTGGGATTGTGAAGCCAGACCGATACTACTTTTATGGTAGTTGTGTGATCTGATCTTGCATCTTCTATCATACGAGTACAATCAGATTGATTGGATTGAGATTGATATCTCCGATAGGCAAGATATAAAAAGTAATCACAAACGTCTTCGTCTCATCATTTGTGATTCCACAACATCTTGTTTCGCTACCATACGATTAAGATTGTTGTGAGGTGATTGATTAATCTAGGATGTTCTTCGGTAATATAAGACCGGATTATAAATTGGTTCTTGTTCACCTTGATTATTATTTAAAGACGGAACAAAACCTTTAGGGTTTATCTGTGGGAGACAGATTGATCCTTTTATAGACTTGTCTGTGTGAGACAGATTTGTTTATTGTCAAAGCCTGCGATTTTGGGTCGTAGCAACTCTTAGTTGTGGTTGAGATCATCTAAGGGAAGCAAGTGCGCAATATCCTGCTGGGATAAGAGGCGTAGGAGCATAATTGTACCTTGGATAAGTGGGAGATTGATTGGGGTTCAACTAAAGTCTAGTCCGAAGTTAGCTTGAAGTAGGCTAGTGTCTGTAGCGGCTTAATACAGTGTGTGTTCAATCTGGACTAGGTCCCGGGGTTTTTCTGCATTTCCGGTTTCCTCGTTAACAAAATTTCTGGTGTCTGTGTTATTTCTGATTCCGCATTATATTTGTCTATACAATTGAAAAAATACAGGTTGTGCGTTTGAATCAATCTTGGAAATCCAACCTTTGGTTGTTGATTGATATTGGTTGATCCTTGAATATTGGTCTTTGGTACCATCCAAGTTATTCCTTATATTTGATTAAGACTCGTTGATTGTTGTTAGCTTGAGTAAAGATAAAATTAAGAGAGAGATATTAACTCCTCGATATATTTTAATTTAGATTGAGCCTGACTGTCTAGTTGATTCTCTAGCAAAGTATATTGGAGTTAGTCCATACAGATTGATAAACGAAATATTGGTTGGTGTTGTTAGACCCCCGCTTTTTCAGTTGGTTATAATTTTTTAGCATAAAAATTGTTAAGTTATTTGAAAACTTTGATATCCTTACCCCTTCTTTAAGATTTGTTGCGAAAGAATATAACAAAAATAAAGGTAACTCAATTTATTAGACTGTCTGTTCTCAAGACTTTACGGTTCAAACCTATACTCTAAATCTAAAATTTTACACACCATACCTTTTGACAGTAAACACATCAGAATCCAATACTCTATAGGCCAGTTGTAGCAATTGAAACCGCAGCGTAAGTTGATTGCAAATGAGAAAGAGGGATAGAAATAAGAAAGTGGTAGAAGTCTTATGAACTTGGGGAAGATGTGTGGGATAACATTTCACTTTTAATGCTAGAATACTTGGACGGTGATTTGGGATAAACGAGAAAAATAAAGGAAAACTTCTTCGATGACTGCAATATACACTTTAATGAGTTCAATCTGTATCTCCATCAATAAATTACCATATGTTTTAAAAACCTCTTGTAACTAATTTTTTTTCATCGAAATTAACCTTAAGGTTTACAATCACATAATATAACCAATACCTTTCTTGTATATTTAAACCTAGAGCTTTGTTCGTATCAGGTTTTGAAATTTTCTCTTCTTTTTATCTGATTCGCAGCATCTGCTACCTCTCGAAGACGCCGTTTTTTTCCACCTCCTTTTTTGGTGTGATAAGAAGAGAAGAAATATAGATAAACAAGGGTTTATTTGGTTACGTATGGTGAGGTTTAATAAAATTAGAGGTTAAGACAATTAGGTTTTTCCAAAGTTCTTTTATTTGGATCTTTAAAGAAAGGAGAGAAGAAAAACAACTCCATGGTTTCTTGGGTTTCAAATAAAGGAGAAATAATAAGGTTGTGTTTCTATTTCTCTGTATGTGGGTATGAAGGTTTTACCAATCTAAAGGGATAGGGAGATAAATTTTTTCAGTATATAGATATTGTGGTAGTATTAGTATTTCTAGGGGGTATATATAGGAATTCTCTCCTCTTTTTTTTTTGCACATTAAGACTGCTGATCTTAACATAGATTGTGAACAAGAATTTGGAAAAAAAAAAGAACACCATACTTATCTGATGCTATCATATATAAAAAAAATCTAATTTCAATATTTTCTAATCGTTACGGGGTAAAAACTCTTGTTATCAATATTTTCTCCTCCCCAAATTAGATGGCCTGGTTAGTTTTAGATTTTGTCCCAAAATAGATGACTTATTGTTTGAGGGTGAAAACGGTTTCTGCTGATTTCGGTAATTTCGGGCGTGTGGGTGAGAAACGAGTCTAAACCCTAAACAATGTACTGTAAGGGAGTACTTTAGATTCAAGAGATCAATTTGTACAAATCCGGCCTAAACCAAGAAATGGTCGTTCCAGACTTGCTTCGGTTACAAAGAGGAGGAGAAGGGTTGGTTTTGGGGAGGGAAGCAAAGAGAGTGTTAAGACCAGAATAGTTGATTCTGGAAGAGTAGTTGTTTTGTGACTTGTATCAGAAAGTTGGAAGCTAATAGATGGGAAAGCTAGCAAACGTTTTCTGAGTGTTGTATGCTCCTGACCTGAACTTGTTGTTCGGTGGAAATGTATAATGCCTATTTATACAAGTCGAAGTGAAACGTACTCTGGTCTCATTAAGAAACAGAAAAAGGGTGAGTAAATTGGAGTAGGTGGTAACCGGTAACGCTTGGAATTGATGTTCCATAAAAGAAAACGTTTCACCATTACTCCCTGTATTTACTAACCGCCTCATCCTTATGACACTTTCTTATAATGAGCGTAGTATACGCCGCACGTTGTAAACCGCCAAACCAATACCCAATAAGCATCCCCCAGTTTGTGACATGTGTTGATGTCTCGAGTGTTTTCGTGGAAAACATGTAGCATGTTGTTGTTGTCTGGAAAATTGAGCTTAGGAGACTTACAGGCTCGGTGGTGACCTTCAACAGTCGAGATTTTGCATCTTAAGAGGAAGTTAGCCGTTGATTATTGCAACCTTTCGTTTGGTAGTCAGTGGCATGAAAGTATGATCAGTATGGCTTTAATACCCAGTTTAGGCGCAGCCAAAAGTTAGGGTTTTGGCTTTGTTTAGGCGCGGCCAAACTAGGGCCAAAGGTTGTCATGCGTTAGCTGGATCCTTGGACGGCTAAGATCTGCATATTAGATGAAAAAGTGGTCGTTGATTGATGCAGGCCTTCGTTTTGGTAGCCGCATAGGGAAGGTTGGCATGGTATAGCGCGGTTAGGTGGTTGGAATGTCATTGGCACATGTGGCTTGGCATGCCTTGGCGCGATTTGGCGTGGCCAAAACTAAGGTTTTGAGCCAAAGGTTACCATGCGTTGTTTGGAGACCTTGGACGGCTAGGATTTGCATCTAGGATGGAAGGGTGGTCGTTTATTGTCGCATGCCTTCGTTTTGGTAGACGCATAGGGAAGGTCGGCATGGTATGGCGCGACAAGGTGGTTGGCATGCTATTGGTATATGTGGCATGGCATGCCTTGGCGTGGAGATGTGGCTGGCATGGTTTTCCATTGGCACAGTGGTGCGGCTGGCATGCCTTGGCGCGGAGATGTGGCTGGCATGGTTTGCCATTGGCACAGTGGTGCGGCTTGCATGGTTGGCATGCCTTGGCGCGGTAGCATGAGAATTAGGGTTTGGCATAGATGATGTTTGTCAATGTTAAGGGTTCTGTCGTGGAACGTGACATATAAAAAAAGGTACCCTGATAATTCGTACGTAGGCATGCTGATCGATTCAATAAATGTGCTAATGATCGTAGTGGCGTCATGTCAGATGTGCGGTTTTGTGATTTTAACCCTAAGCTAAAAACCACCATCAACACCTATATAATTAAACAATGTGATACTTCTGAAATTATCCTTTTAAATTGACTATTATTAGTATAATGAGAAATATTTATATGTTGATACCTATGTTTATATTCGTTACGTAGTTATTTAAAAATGCTTTCCATTGGCACAAAAGGTTTACAAATATCCGTTGTATATTTTGAGAATTGTGCAAACTCCAACTAAGCTATTTTGGGACAAAGCGAATATTATTATTTGTAGGCCATTTTTTTCATAAATCAAAACCCCACCATTTAGCTGCTAATTATATATAAGCCATGACTATGACTAGAGGTGTAAAATGTGCTGGCCCGACACAGTCCAGGCCACGAAGTCACATGTTTAACGTGTTACATGTTGCGTCGGGTTGTGCCGCAGTTCAGATGTGTTGTGCTCTGTAGTGCTAAATGGCGTGTTGTGTTGTAAAGTGTTGTGATGTGCTAGCCCATTCACTCTATGTTTACCAAAATAAAAAAATTTCATATTTTTTATTTAGTATATGTATTAGTATATAAAATAACCCGCATTACGAAAATAAAATTGTCAAAAATTGACTAAATAAAAGTGTTTTTTTTCATGAAATATGTGTGAACTTTAATATATTTGTGACTACACTACATAGATATCCTTGAATACAATTATATTTTTTTCTTAATTCTTCACAGTATTCTTGTGACGCCCATGATATAAGAACATGCGCCTTAACATAATAGCAAATTAATTTGTTTCGAATAAATTGAACAGAGCATGATTTTTAAAGGGGATATCACTATTAGCGGGGATGATACTAATTGAGCGATCCGACGATTATCATTTGTTAATATATATTTGTCTTACTATGAAATAATATCACCCCCAAATAATATTGGTATTTCCTTTATAAATCGTGAAAAAGAGGGCTTGGCATCTAATTTCTTCATCGAGATCCCGTCACGGTCTATTACGTATGATGACCAATGAAATACAAAATAGGTATGAGGTTGACATTACTTTTGACTTCAATTTAGTTTTTTGAAGAGCATTTCTGGAGCGGAGCCGGAGCCGGAGCCTTGGTTTTTATTACCAAGGTCAACGGAACACATATTAGGAAGGGAGGCGAATTACAAGATAACACTTAAGACTATCCCCAGAACAACTTGTTAACATGTCGGAACCAAGAAAGGTGAAAAGGGAAAAAATCTATAACTATTCATCCACGGTAATTGAAGCTGCAAAATTTGGAATTTCAAATTTGCCCCCGTTTTCATGTTTTAGGAGTTATTTAAAGAAAAAATATTTGAGGGTAACATGGTACATTAAGCCTAAATATATACTTTAATCTTAAAAATCTGACGTTTCCCGTGATGGGGAGAAAACAAATAGTGATTACTTTGTTGTTCACTTTACACATCAGTTTGATATACGAATGGTTCTCAGTACGCCACGTGGGATGTAAAACTAACTTATCAGTTTGTTTTCATTTGTGCCGTTTGTGCCAGGCCTTCATCACTAATTTAAGTTGGCACCGCTACACTGAATCACACCTATTCGGGCACGTGCAAAGCACGTGCGTTAGTTCTTGTAACTACAAAAAGAACTCAATGCTTAGACAAAAGAAGACCAGGAAATCTAAAGAAAATTAAATAATAGAGATTTCCAATTTGAGATGATTTTCCATGTGGACGCTTCTTTTGAAGAAACTGGTGGATCTTTTGGTTAAATAACAAAATATCTGATATTCGTTTTTTTTCAGGGAGTTCCACAAGCCCAACAGCAGCAGAAGCCATAGTTATTCAGCGAGCAGTGTAATGGGCAGCAGAATTGAACTTTTCTTCTATCGAGATTACAGTGGACTGCAAACTTCTTGTCTCTTTTCTAAAAAAAAGGCTATCTACTTGTAATTGGAGAACGCAAACTATTTAGAGGATGTGCCATCTTCCGTATGAAATAAAAGTATATGTAAGACTTGAATGGGGAAGCCGGCAAGTTAGCTAAGTGGAGTCGTGGGAAGAAAATGTCTTTTGTTCCGGACGATCCTAGTTCTTATATGTTGAAATGTAAAGTCTTGGCTGGTATTGTGAAGGGTCAAAATATCCTGGATAAATTGGGGTCTATGCCACTTATTTGGGGCCTATAGATTACTTCATCTATCTAATACACATTGATAAGGGTGTCTAAATTTATTGAAACTATCAACTCTTAATAGTAAAATTAACTAAAATTAGTTTTCATTTCAACCCTAAAAACCGATTCCCCATGTTTTCTTCTCCCTTTTTTTTCTTTTTTGAAACCAAAACTCGTCGATTATCGACGATTCATAAACGATTAATCATTTTCTTTTTTCTATAAAATGCCGAAACAACCAAGAATGAAGCATCCTACTAACAAGAATTTTTCTAGTGATGATAATCCCGGACTTGTTAAAGTGATTCGAAAAAAAAACGAAGGAAGTGCTTGAGGAAGCCGAAGCGTCTCGTATCACATAAGAGGAGGAAATGCATCGAATCAGGTACTTTTCTATCAACCCAATCCTCTAAACTAGGTTTTAGTAACATGCAATCGCCTAGAAATCGAAAAATTTGATTTCAAAATTTTCCCGGTTTTATAGAATCGGATTATGTTAATGTAGAAGTAAATTGATGATGTTTAGACACGGTTTATGTTCTTGTTGTTAGAGCACTGCTCGGTCGAACTCGCAACCGTTGCTATCTCAAGCTTGTTTGTCAAATTTAGTTGTCAAAACTATATGTCTTGATTTCTAGACTACTTATAGCTAAGTCTCGTACTAGGATAGTTAAGTGTAGTTGAGCTCCAGCCTCCACGACGATCATCTTCCAAAGATGAAGAACTACTCAAGGAACCAGTGGAACTTTACCCGACTAAAATGTATGTGGATACTTGAACTTATCTATCACTCAAAATTCTACCTATTCTATATTTTACTCTTGAGACAAAAGTCGTATAAGTACATAGGTTTCAATTATACACATTTTCTATTTCGAGACGAGTTTACCTCGATATTTCTCGAAATATGTGGTGGTATGCTTTCGCTTTAACCAAATTCATCTTTACCCGTGACGAATGTCATGATGACATTTCAATATCTTGAAAATCGCTTTGATGACATTTCAATATCTTGAAAATCGCTTTCATTTGCCAATATTTGTCTGAGTTCTCCAATGGTCATGTTCTCCTCGGTTCTTCCAATTGTTCCTTCCTCTTGTGTTTGTCCTTCATTTTCTTCTGTGGTATCTGTATCTGTAGTATAAACACTAACTTCATCATAGTTTCTACGACCGTTTTCTTCTGGTATCTGCTGGATCTGAGATCTGACTCGTCGATGCTTGGTGTATCTCTCTCCCATTCTTGATGTTTCTGCGATTTCACTTATTCTTCTACCTGCAATCCTTCTAGTCCTCCTGATTGGTGTTGCGTTTTCTCCTGCTGATGCTTTCCTCACCATCTCTTTTCCTGAAATAATACTTTCTTCCCAAACTTATGAATACAAAATTTTTCTTGCTAGATGAAAACTTCGTATTTGTGAAGTAAACCTAAATATTGAAACTCAGCGAAAACAATCACAAGCTTTTCTTAAAGACAAGATTATTTAGAAATTCTTTGAAACCATTTAAAAATCTTTACAAGAAGGTGTAATCCCTTCTCCCAACTGTTTCTAGCGCCAAAATGTAGTTGCGGGAGATCCCACAACTACACCCCTTTGATAATCTGTGAATATAACTATGAAATCATAATGAAGAACACTTAGAAGATTTTATTAAGTTTAGAAATCAATACAAAGTAATAGAATAAAACCCTAACTTGAGGAACAAAACAACTTTTTCTCTCAAAAAGTTCTACCTTAGCTACCAAAAAAGATCTATCTCAACAGCTAATAAAGCCCCTATTTTCGGATCTCATGTGTGTTGTTGTCGTATGGGGATAACGTCTCTTCTCGCACGTGCTCTTCATCTTCGCACGACTCTTCACACTTTACTCGTGAATAGGTGACGTCATCCAGTTTGTCACTTAGGATATGCTTAGCGCGGTGGCGCTCGATCTCTTATGAGAAGGTCATTTCGCATGATAATTAAGTGTGCGATATTTTACCCCTACATTAGAAGTTCTGAAAATTTTAATAACGGCCATTGATATCAGGAAAAAGCTGTTCGCAGTGGTTTCAGAGAGGGAAAAAAGGGAGAGGTCGCTTGAGAAATCTTATGAAGATTTTGAGTGTCGACTCGTTAAGAAATCTTTGTCAGGAAATTATAATTTACATGACCAATTCGCACCAACCCATACTTCATTGAGCCACCCCACCGGTTAACAATACAGTAAGACTTTCTCAACCGTCCAAGCAAAAACTCCATCCGGAGCTTTCCGACCGCCGGATCAGGATTCCCATTAAACGATGTCCGTCTGATAGCCCTAGCTATCATGGAAACAAACCTCATACATTTTTATAACAATGACAGATGCAAAAAAATAAATAAATAAACTAGTAGGACGGAAGCCGGAAGGAGTACTTGACATTTTAGTTCAAAGCCAACAACGAATCTCAAGCTGAGTTAAGTGTAAATTAAAATGTATGCATCGAGTACTCCGCGTACTCGGGACCGGCACTAGATGTATTCTAAATAAAACTTCACGAGTTTCTGTTCTTACACAACAAATGTATTCTCAGTTTTCACACTAAATGTATTACTGCACCTTATGAATATATAGGTATACTTGTATCATGCGTCACTAAAAGAGAGTCCTAGTTGAGTAATGGATGATATTTCTTCTCTTACGATGAATTATCATCTTGGGCAGTGAATTGAGGTGTCGGAGAAAACTCAAAGCAATAGACCCTTGCATATGAATTGATCAATTTTCTACGAAGATCAAGAATAATGTTATTCTATTCTCATAATGGGCATCAACATAGTGATCTAATTTATTTATAATTTATTTTTCATATATCAATAACATTTTCTCTTTCGAGAAAAAATAAATAAATTAAAAAGTGTTGTTTCGGACGGACATCGTTAACAATGTATAAAAATAGTGCTGTTTAGGCCCCAATTTTAACCACTTTTCTAGGTCATGAAACTATTTTCAGCCTACAACATGTGTTGTCATTTAACGCATTGGATATGACTGAAGTTCACAAGTACTTTTATCATGTACCCACCCCGCACCCGAGTTCAAAGCTATTGATAATTTTTCGAGGCAATATAAATAATCTGATTAAACTGGGATCTATGCCATTTAATTGGGACGTATAGATTATTTCATATACCTAATACAAAATGATAAGAGGTGTCTAAATTTATTGAAACTACCAAAATTACTCTCAAAAAAATATTAATATTACTAAATTATCCCCATCAATCCTTAATAATAAACCTCGTTTAATTGGAGGCCCTAAAAACAATTAGGGGCACTGACCAATATGTTTCCCACACCAAAAGTTATAGGAGGTTTCAAAAGGTGGCGAAAATACTATTATGTCCTTCCCTAATAACTAACCTAAAAATCCTATCATCCCTTAACCCAAGGCCCCCAGTTTCATTTCCTATCTAAACAAAAAACTCTTATTCTCCTCCCTTATTCCTCTCTCTGCTCCCTCCTCGCCATTAACTATCCAATTTTTTTTTCTTTCAAACATGGAACGATGAGATTTTACTACAAAAATGGCACGTACTAAGGCGGAATAGGTGAAACGTATGGCTCCAATACAAAAGGTATGTGAACTATAACCCTCTAATCTAGCTTGGGTTTGCGTTTGATTTGATTTTCTGATTGAAAAATTAGGTTTTCAACTGCAAAATTGCAGTTTCAGTTATAGGGTCGTCATAGTCGAAGTCCTTATTCCTTAACGATTTTTCATCTGCATTTTGATATTATGAAATCAACTGCAAAATTGCAGTTTCAGTTCTAGGGTCGTCATAAGTCCTTATTCCTTAACAATATTTCATCTGCATGTTGATATTATGAAAAATCGTTAATTTTTATGCTGAGGGAGATAACGACCCTAGGTTAGAGAGTAGGATGTTTTAAGTACCCCGATGATGATTCATGTTGACGACCTATTTTATTGCCAAACGACTCTATATTATACAAAACTACCTCTCTGTCCAAAATAATGAAAGGGTCGTTAGTTTTAATATATAAACCATTAACGATTCCTTATGATGACCCATTTTTAGAACCTAACGACTCTTTATTATAAATAACTTGTTTACTGTCCAAATAATCAGAAGGGTCGTTATCTAAAAGAAGTAGAGTCGTCATTATGTATTTGAGAATCGTCATGATCTAATTTGGAGTCGTCATTTATGTTGAAGGGTCGTTTGTGATGATGATGATGATGATCATGCTGGTAACAGTGGTTCTAGTCGAGGTGATAGTGTTGGTGGTAGGGAGGATTTGGAGATTGAGGAGGAGGAGGATGAACGCAATGATGAGGATGAGGATGAAAATTGTGGTGGTAGTGGTGATAAGGATGATGATGATGATGGTAACGGTGCTGGTGATAAGGAGGATGAAGAGGATGATTCTACCACTCTTAAGCTTGTGGTGAGTATTTATTTTTGTAATTGTAATTGTCATCTACATACAAATATAAGTTTGTTAATGTGAATTTGTATTTGAATAGAGGTAACGACTGAATCTTTTTGCAAATGCATTGTGTTGCTCGGACGACAAGGGGGAAGTGTTCGATTCTAACAAACAACGTCCGTACGCTAATTACTGCAGACACGTAGAAAATCCCAATGCAAAGAAAATGTTTGCTGAGCTGCCTAAGGAAGGTAAGAGGACCAAGAAAACACGTAGCCAACTAGGAGAAGAACGTGTTGAACAGGGACAAGGTAGCCATCATCCTCTTGATGAACAAGTACATAAGATGGTGGTTCCCCAGGGGGCTGTGCAACTCAGTGTCCTAATAGAAGATGGAAAGTTAGCCGATCAGGGAGGTACTAGGGATTGTTGTCGAAATTAACTTATGTTTTATGTTACTTTTGACTTGAACTTATGTTTTTTAACTTTTCTTAGATGCAACTATTTTGTCCATTAGATACTTGGGGTTTGGTTTGGATGGTTTGTTGAAATTATTTTTCTTTCCTAAGATTTTAGAACGTTGTTTAGAAGTTCTTTGTTTAAATGTTGCCTAGAATGAATAAGGACTCTGAAGCTAATAATATTTTATATTGTGGCAGCTTAAGGGTCTTCAATAATATATATAGCAGAATAATGACTCCTTCATAGTCCTTATTGTTGTAGATGTCGGGAATGACGACTCTAAGCTATCTATGAAATGGTTGGTTAGTGTCGTTATTGAATATGATTACGCAAGTGACGACCCGAAGAGTTACATTTACAGAGAGTTTTTGGTTTTAGAGTCGTCTTGGTATAAACAAAACAAGGTAATGACTCTAAGTGACCTAGCTAGCTAGCTGGAGTCGTTAATGTTTATCAGAAGACCCTAACGATTTGTCATAACCTGGAAAAGTTGCAGGTTTGAGTCGTCAATGTTTTTCAGACCAACCTAACGGTTTTTCATAACCTGGAAAAGTTGCAGGTTTGAGTCGTTATTGGTAGTGCCAATAAAGTGACGACACTAGAGAGTCGTTCGGGTATTCCGACTCCCCCCCCCCCCCCCCACCCCCCTATGACGACCCTTACACTGAGTTGTTCCATAGTATGGATGATTCGACCACTTGGAGCAACAAACATACAAATGTAAGGGTATAAGATGTTTACCTGATTGTTTTGAGCTTCGGGTTCCTCATTTTTAGGGTTGGTTCCTTCATTTTGAGCAATGGGATCTTCATTTGCACGAAAAATACAAAAACTCCTCTTGTTCTTCTCAACACACAAAAACACTACTTTTTTTCCCTCAAATTTTAACTCCTAAATCTGATTTTAATTTAAACAAACTAATTAGCTTAACTTAACAAATTAATTAACACTAATCATTTAGAGGTAGTTTGGACATTTAAAAAATATTGGGATAAGGGTTAACCACAAATTGTTATTTCATGCCTTTTTTTTGTATTGTAGTGTGAGGCCCTTAATTGTTTTTAGGGGCCCCAATTAGACGAGGATAATAAACCTAACTAAAATCAATTTTAATTTCTAACCTAAAAACCGATTCTTCATCTCCTCTACTCCCTCTTTTTTCATTTTTTTGAAACCAAAAATCGTCAATTATCGACGATCCTAAAATGATTAATCGTTTTCTTTCTTTTGTAAAATGTCCAAACCATCAAAAATCAAACATGCTACTAACAGGAATTATTCTAGTGATAACGATCCCGGAATTGTTGAAGTGATTCGAAAGAAAAAAACGAAGTGCTCGAAGAAGCCGAAGCCTCTCGTATCGCACAAGAGGAGGAAATGGGTTGAATCAGGTACTTTTCTATCAACCCAATCCTCTAAACTAGGTTTTAGTAACATGCAATCCCTTAGAAATTGAAATTTTTGAATTCAAAATTATCTGGGTTTTAGAGAATCGGATTATGTTAATGTAGAAGTAACCCGATTCTGTTTAGAAATGGTTGATGTTCTTGGTCACATACCCCGATTGTGCTGCATGTGAATAAGAATCGGGAAACGTTAATGTATAATACCCCGATTCTTATAGTCATTCCTTTTGTAATTTTTTTTTGTTAGAATCGGATTACATATGTGTTCATAAAACCGATTGGGTAGTAAAGAATCAGACTTTATATTATATCGAGAAAACCGATTTCTGGAATCGGTTTACATTAGCACTTTAAAAATCCGATTATTAATTTTATTATGTTATGAATCGTAGTTTACATGTATATAGAGTAAACTGATTATTTACCTTGACTTAATAAAAATGCATTTTATTTCATTGGTGTTTGTCGATGAACTCCGTATTCTACAAGCCAAACAAGGACAAGCAACAAAAGCAAGACGAAAAGAAATATAAAGAGGAAACATGACCTTGCTACTCCTAAGCCTCTGGAACCTCGTCGAAAAGGGGGTCAAATTTTGATTGCTTCCCACCGAAGGGCCACTGGGAGTAAAGCCAAAGGGATCAGCATCAATGATCCACCACCTCAAGCGGAGCGACCAACACATGAACAATCTGATTCCGAAGAACAAAGTGATGAGGAAGAAAGTGGTGGAAAGGAGATCGATGAAGAAGAAATTGGTGGCAAAGAAGGTGGTGAAGAAGAAAGTGATGAGAATGAAGGTGGTGAAGAAGAAAATAATGAGATTGAAAGTGATGAAGAATAAGGTGAGGATGAAAGTGATGAAGAAGAAAGTGAGAAGCAAGTTGATGAAGAGATAGGAGAAGTTCAAGAACAAGTGCAAGAAGAAGTCCAAGAAGGAGAAGTTCAACAACAAGTACAAGAAGGGGACGCTCAAGAAAAAGGTAAGAAAGATGGTAAGAAGAAAGATGTTCCAAAGAAGAAGAAAGGTGACCACATGCCTGACCCGGAGAATATGTTTCTTTGGCGGCCCTAAGGATCCCGTTTATGGGTTACCCGGTGATGGAGGACAGATGTTATGGGGGTACAAATACAGTTGGGCCGCCGTCGTTTTCCATACAATAGTAAGTACCTAAACCTTATGCTATGTAACGTAAATATTATTATCCGTGTAGTGTTTGATTGTTATCCATCGGGGTTGTTTTTATTTATAGGATCACAAGGATGTCATTCGTCTTATGAAGCCAGGAACGTCAGTGAGTATGATGAGTCAATGGACACTGGAAGGAATACAATCAACCGTTGGAGAAGTTCTGGATATAATCAATCTAGTCAATTCTACGGGGTTGATACCTGGGTAGAGAGTTTGGACCTTGGTTATGACAGACCTCTTTGTTCCGCCTTTTCCGAGAGATATTACGGGGAAACGTGCTAAGCATAGAAGGTAAAGCCGTGAAGCACAAAGGGTATGCGCAAGAGCTTGAGCGGGACGAGATTTACGCGTTCACCAAGGATGTTTTCCAGTGGGATGAGGAGAGGAAGAAGTCAGAGATGCTGGTAGGCAAGTCAAAGCAGAGGATATTCCATCTCTCGAAGCTGAGGGCCAACTTCATGGGAACAAAGAAAAGGTGATTGATGAATGTTAAGGCCAATGAAATCAGGGAAGGGAAAAATGTTAAGGCCAGTGAAAAGCTGATTGATGAATTGAACAGTCTAGAACATGTAGAAGCTGGTGCAAAGTTTGGGGAGATGGAGGAGGAGGAGGAGCCAAAGAAGAAGATGAAGAGAGACCCCCAAAAAAGATGACAGAAGATGCATCGAGCAGCACCCAACCTAGTAAACGAGGACGCGGTGGACGTGGTCATGGTAGTGATGTTCATGAATGAATGATTATATTCATGTTTATGTCTTTAACTATGGATAATTATGGAGTCAAAACTTATGTCTTGTATTAAACTTATTGTCGAATTATGTTTGGTTATACTCCTAGTTTATGAATGACTTAATCTGGTTTCTTTTGAAAATTATTTGTGTTTGTCCAAGACGCGATAAAATAACCAACTAAAATGTGTGTTAAAAAAATGCAAGATTCTGTCATTTTTTCAGTCAGAATCGGTTTACATGTACCTATATGTAACCCGATTCTGACAGTTTCTCAAAGGTTCAGTTTCATAATTGGTTTACATGTACATATATGTAATCCGATTGCTATGAAGAAAAGTTCTGTAACTTTAAGAATCGGATTACATGCACATATATGTAATCCGATTTTGATGAAGAAAGGTTCTGTAACTTTAAGAATCGGATTACATATACATTACAAAAGCCCGATCTTTGAGAGGCATATTTTATATGATTTTGTAAGGACACAATCGGTCTATGTGGTCATATATAAAATCCGATTGTGTGAATCGAATTCAGAAAAAAATAGCCATTGAGACTTCATCTATATAAGGACAACCTCTTTGAGGCACTCCGACATCACACACTTAGCCTATAAAATGGAATGGGAACCGTTTGAAGATTTGTATCTAGTTAAATCGTTTGCTAATACGTTCTGTGAACGTCCGAATGAAATCTATTCAATGTTTTGGAAGAGAGTTAAAGAGATCTTTTACGGGTGTACCGCGAATCCCAATAACCGTAAATGGAGAGACTTGGCATTTCGATTCCAGTACATAAAAAGCGCAATGCGAGAGTACTTAGAAGTTAGAAATATGGTGTACCACTATCATCCACGAGCTCCTCTTAGGGAAAAGTGAGTAATGCGATCATTTTTATACCCATGTCAAAAGTTCACATACTAACATTTAAGAATTCATTGAATTTCAGCTGGAACGTTTCAACGGGCTATGGAGATTTCGTAATTGGGAAACTAAGTTCATTCACCACAAAGAATATACGACGTTGTACCGACGTGCTCGGAGGTTCATTGACGAGCATTTGATGTGTCAAATTCTAGAATTCCCACACTCAATCCTATATATGTATGTAGTGCGCTAATTTCCTAAACCATGTAATGAATATTTTGTTTATGAAAGTATGGCATAATCGGATTACATAGACATATAGAAACACCGATTCCAAAAATTGGTTTATGTGGGTATTGATTAAACTCCGATTCTGGGTTTACATCGTCATTTGGCATAAACTCAACCTAGAATAGGTTTACAAAAACACTAACATAAACCGATTATGGATTGAGTCTTTTGAAAAATTATCCGAATTAGCATTAATTTCACATGGGCATATTAGGCATTAACATAAATAGTGGATAAGGAGTTTCTATGAATTATTTCTTAATGACTCTATTTTGTCATGTAGTTATAGGTCCCAATTAAATGGCATAGACCCCAATTTAGCCACTATTATGTTTTCATTGCCATGGAAAATTGAGACCTTGCATAAAATTTAAGCTAAAACCACTATTGAAATTTGCTTCAAAACGTTTGATCGGTTTTTGATATTTCTCCCAAGAGGTTGGGGGTCAAGCCAAACTCATCTGGAAGTCAATATATTGCCGAAGCCTTGTACATTATTTGGTATGTGAACATAATTCTTTAACAAGAAGAGACACATTCAAGTTAAAAAAATCTGAATAGCAATTACATCAAAACTCATAGATTAACAAATAAAAACTAGTTTCAAATTGAAGTCTGGTCGTGACAGATAGAGAGCAAGCACACAGAGCTTCAAGCATGTCGAAATTGAAGTCTGCTAGTTTGAAACCATGTGTGCTCACTCTCTTCTGTCACGCACCTTATTTGATTCATACATACCTCCTGGAAAGGAGCCTCCTTCATACCATAGGTCGCCCTTGGCTTCCTTCATAATTTCCCTAGCTAGGATGGACTTCGTCGTAAGGTAATTGAAGAAGCTGACAGGGAAAGCAAAGCCAAGCTCGATGAGTTCTGATGTATAAATCTATGAAGGCAGCACCTAATACGGTTTATATAAGTCCAGGTAGGTATTTACAGATGTGAAAACTACAGTCACACTCATTTTTTAGATTTTCTTCACTGTGAAACCCACCGTCCCAAAAGTTCACGGGCGCATCCAATTTTTCCTCAAAAATTACTCGCTCGCCCATATTTTCTAAAATTATACTTTCGTTTTTATTTTGTCTTGGTTTCGTTTGTTTTCTCAGTCGGAGGAGCATACGACTGAGAAATTTCACCCATATTTAGACCTAGCTTCCCTGCTGCAAATAATTCCATTTCCAGCCTTCTGATTCTTCTCAAAATCTCAGTTCACTTTCCTCCAAACTCCGCTACAGCGCCATTCCCAGTTCAACCAAGTATCTTCTATGCTACTATGTATTTTCCTCCATATCTCTCATTCCTTGACTGCAAGCGAATCAATTCCCTTACTGCCTCACCTACATCGACTGCAATAAAGCAGAACCAGCTCAATTATCTCAGAATCGAGCTCCATACACCCATGAATCGATGACAGTAATGTAATAGCCAACGAACAGCCAATCTCCAAATCCATTTCATTATCTCTGAATTTCAGACTGCATAAAAGACCCCCAGATTAATTGATGTTGTTAACCCCTTTTTGCATAAAAATGGATACTTGATGAAACAGAAAGAAGGTTTGCATGGGTTCTTTGGTTAGTCGATTTGCAGTTGTGAACGGTGGATTGAAGTACATGCAGTTGGTTCTCGGTGGCTGGAGTGATGGTGCTCTCTTTCCAGTGGGTATTGTCTAATAACCACATCAGAGGCACCTCCTCACGTACTAAAGCTGCACACAACTGTTTGCTAAACTGCCAGAGAGAAAGAATTGAAACTGTCGGAGTTGAGAAGATGATTGAGGTGGTATTTGAATTTGTCTTGCTGCTGACTATATGAAAGGGTTTGTTGTGATGATTCTTAGTGGTTTTGAGCTGGAACCAGTGACGGAAATGGGAAGAATAGAAGGGTCTGTGTGTTTTGTGTCGATGGTGTTCTCGAACTGAAATTCAGGGAGGAGAGACGAGAAGTGTTGTGGCTAATTCTTAGTGTTAGTTCTCGTAATTGAATTGGTGTTGTGGAGACGCATATGTATAGTTGGATGGCTTATGGATGAGGCTGATGTGATCTTGCAGATATTGTTTCGGCAAATCAAATTGGTAGAAGAAAGTTGTCTCGACCAAATTCGGCAAATCAAGAGAGATTATGAAGAGTTTCAAAGACGAGGTGACTGCGAAGTAAGATTGTTGAACAGCTGGAGTTGGTGGCTGTAAAGACAGTGTTGTGTAAACGGAGATGATCAGCTCGAGTTGTGCTGCCAGAGATAGAAGTGCAGTCGGTGGCGGCAGTTGGCTATATAACGGTTGTGTGCAGTTCGTGTTTGTGAATGGGTTCGAGCTGGTGGTACAGCAGCAAAGGAGAAGGTAATACGCTGAGAAGATGGGTTTGAGGGTCTTGTTTGGTGTTGATGGTGATAGCTTGGACGTGACTGAGATGATTTATATGAGATGTTGGCGCTGTCGTATAGAGAGCTCGGACACGAGAATTGATCTGTCGTTGATGGAGGAAACAAGGAAGCAGGTATTCGTGCTAGAGGAAACAAGGTGGTGATGCAATGGTTCGGGTGGTAGGTGTTGCTGCATTGAAGTAGGTGAAAGCTGGTAGTAGTGGGTTGCATAACTTTTCATGCTCCTCAATAATATCTGTATAACCTGTCATGCAGTCGAGAAAATGTGCATTACCTGTTATGCAGTCGTGTAAATGGATACATAACCTATTATGCATCTACAAAATTTGTTGCATAACTTGTTATGTAGTCCAGAAAATGGTTGTATAACATGTTATGCAGCAACTTTTTTGTCACTATCGAAACCAACAAAAACAAAGACTGCATAACTTGTCATGCACCAATAATAATATCTGCATAACATGTTATGCAGTCGTGAAAATTGATGTGTCACATGTTATGCATCTGAAAATATGGATGCATAATGCATTATGCATCGAGAAAATTGTTGCACAATCTTTTATGCATCGAGAAAATTGATGCATAACCTGTTATGAATCCGAAAATATGGCTGCATAATGTATTATGCATCAATTTTTTATGTACGCACTGAAATCAACCAAAACAATGGCTACATAACTTGTTATAGATGCATAACTTTGTTATGCAGTCGAGAAAATGGTTGCATAATTCGTTATGCGCCTGCAGAATGTGTTATGCATCTTTTTTGGTGGCTGCATAATGGTTATGTATCAAGTTTTCAAAAATTTTGCCTAAAATAATGATCACCTCCGATTTTTTCATGCAAAACAAAAATTTGATATTCTTGTTTGTATTCGTTGCGTAGCTCTTTTAAAAAGATTTTCAACTATATAAAATCTGTAAAATTCCAAGGCGCGGATTATTAGATATGTTATATCCAAGTTGCGTTGCCAATTATACCCCTGATGTATAATCCGTCATGCAGACATTTTTAATAATTTCATATAATCATGGATGTCCAGGAACTAAAAATTAATTGTGGGTCTCACAATGAGAATATTATTATTTTTGGGCCTGCGCCTAATTTTTCTTGCTTGGATAAATTTATTTATTATTTTCGGTATAATCGGCCCAATAATGAGGAATGTGTCTCGTGTTTACCATTTATTGGCTTCAGTTATTCCCTCCCAATATGCCCAATGTGCTAGGCTGCTAGCTTCAGTTGATCATATTAAATGACAGATTCGCACAGATTTGGATGAATTTTGGGAAACTTTCCTTCGGGATGAAAACCTTTTGCAATTTCCATTGTTTATAATACTTAGCCAATAATAAGCATCTGATATGATGCAAAGATTTGCACGGAAGAAAGAACAAAGTTATTGTGCATTCAACCGAAATATCCCCCTTTCTTCATTGCAAAATGATAAGCATCCAATTAGTGAGTTAAGAATATTGTTTGGTTATAATCTCGCCGATTAGAGTTAAAACTTAAAAACATGATTAATGGGATCATGTCATTGTACGGATCAGCCTTAATATAATACTAGTAATTATTTATTTTCGAACCAATTTACAGCCAATCCCAGTCCTTACGTACGATGATTTAAAGAGATGAAAGTGAAATTCTAGTAGTTGGAATAGCATTTTCAGTGCCATCAAAAGACAAGGCAGACCCCCAGTTAGTAATTTCGCGATTATATGGGGATCCCGAATTATTCGCGCCGCATCGTAATTCGGCGTATTAATACGCCTTACTGAGGAACCCAATCAGCAAACTCTCAAGCCCAATTCCCATTCCCGGCCCAACTGCCCATTTCAGTTTGTTATAAGTGGTTTTCCGCAAATACACTTCAAAGAGGATCGAACACATGACGTCCTTGCATCCACGTCTGAACCACTGAGCCAACCATTGCTTGCCGAAATAAGTGGATGATATTTTTTATATATTACTTTTCTAACCCACACTATACCACCCCCTAAAATTCCAGAATTTTATTATTTAATGATGCGAATTTTGGATACCGAACTCACGTTCTTGAAACGAATTATACACGTACGTATCAGTTCCGAATCCGATCTATCCGAATGCGAATAATTCCCCTACGTATGCCGTTCCGAACTACTCTTTGTACCCCGAATTGCTAACTAGGGGCAGACCAATGCTAAGAAATTAACTTTTCAGATGTTGGAAGTGAAACATTAATATTATATACTAAGTTCAAAGCCAAGAACCCACTCTGAAAATGATAGAACTCTACTCAATGTGTAAATCTGGGGTAAACATAAAGTACTGAAGACCGTCATCAGGCAAATCACAAACGAAAGTGACCTCGCAAAATCTGAGGGAAACCATCTACACTTGCTCCTGTAAAATGAGTGGCAAAGGGAGGCACAGCAGCAGCAGCAACTTTTTATTACATAAATTTGTGATGAACATAGAGTGGTGAGAAGAGAGCGTCCGCACTATGAATATGATGATATTACCGAATTACAGAGGATTAGATTGAAATTTATTTTGAATATGGACCCCGATAGTACAGTAAAGAAAATTTCAGCTCATCAGTGTTTGGTATAAGCAAGTTTAGTTGGCAGACTGCTTGTTGGGTCACAGATGAAAGAATATTCTGACAGGAAAGTTGATAAACTTACGGTCAAAACTACAGCAAAACCTTGTAGAAGAGAGAATTATTTGTACCCATTGCAGTCCTCTTCAAAACCAATGTGATAGATAGATATCTTCAATATAAAAAAGGAAGCGACTTAGAGCAACATGGTCTCTGGATTCTCGATGTATCCTTTAAAAGCTTTTAGCCACTCAGCACCAATTGCACCTTTAATCAAACATGGCAACAAATGGATGATCAGGTGTTTAAGAGAACAAAGAAATTGAAATTAAAAGTATCGCCTCACTGTCGCTTGATTTTATTTCTGTGATGATTATAAAAGCCGAAATAATAAATCCAAATATTTTATTTATTAGTTTGAGCTACCTACCATCTATTACACGGTGATCACAGCTCAGTGTGACGGGCATGAAACTGGCAAACTTAAATTGATCAGGACCGGCTCCAGGCACCACTCTTTTCTCAGCTGCTCAAAGTGAAGGTGGAAAAGTAAATTAAGGGAAAATTAGGGTGACATAAGAGACAAACGATTAGAAATATTAAGGAGTTGCTGCATAAAATCTTACCTGATCCAACAGCAAGAATTCCAGCTTGAGGAGGACTGATAATAGCACAAAATTGTTTGACTCCAAAGGGCCCTCCCAAGTTTGAGATGGTAAACGTGCCTCCCTATAAACAATATGGCATATTAGATCCTGACCAAATGTAATGGCTAAAAGCCTCAAATTAATAAAAAGAAACTTGACAAACCCGCTAACCTCATAATCATCAGGTTTCAAGCTATTTTTCTTCGCCTTATCAGCCAATTGTTTGATCTCTTCACCAATTTTGGACAAACCCTTCTTGTCTGCGTCCTGCAAAAACAGAGGGACCTCTCAGCATGTCATAAAGAAACAATTTCTTCAAGATGTAACCAAAAGACACTTGAGCCTGTGGAACTGATGCCAACACTCACTTTGACAACGGGAACAAATAGTCCGTGTTCTGTCTGAACAGCAACATTAATATTAACATTGTTGTACCTGGATTAAAAGCCATGGGAAAATGTTATAAACATTTACTAGAACTAAAAGTATATTATGGTAACACTGACATAAACTTACTGGCGGATGTAATCATTTGTCCAGGAACTGTTACATTGAGGAACTTTGCGAAGAGCCAAAGCAGCAGCCTGCAGTTGCAGTTATAAGTCAATACACTGTCCTTTCAGTAAACGTCTTTTAGTCAGTTGCCTTGCAGAAACAGCAAAAGAGGTTACCTTCACTACAAGATCATTCACTGAGATCCTTTTCCCACCAGAAGCTTCTTGGACGGAATTAAGTTGGCTCCTCAATCTTTCAGAAAAATAAACACTTACAATTAATAACCATAAATAAGGCGGACCCACATCACAAGAGGAGAAGAAACATATAACTTTGTTTTTCACAACTGATACTCACTCCATTAGTTTGTCGACACAAGAATCAACGGTCAAATAATAATGAGGAATGGTTTGTTTTGATTGTAGCAGACGCGAAGCTGTGATCTGCAAAAGTAGATATATCAGCTACAGCTCTGTCCCACTTAACGCTAAGACATACAAAAGAAAAACTTTACCTTTCTTATTTGAGTGTGTGGAAGGTCGGTGTAATCCAAATTAGATGCCTGTGTTGTGGCTTTAGCCTTGGGGGCTGATGCCTTGCTAGCTACATCATTAGGTGAAATCTTAATTTAAGCAACATATTCATTGATACTCAAAAGGAACCCAACCAAGAAAATGACCAATACACAGGAAACAGCATTGAAAAACTATACCCAAGTAGTCCTCGATATCAGCCTTCACAATGCTGCCATCAGGACCTGTGCCTTTAACGCTTGAAATAGGCACCTATTGTGAAGTAGAGCAAAGAAAGATGCCAAATGCTCAGGACACGAGAAATCCATAATGAGTTCGTTTGATATTGAGTAATAAGAGTTTTGTTGTAGCAATTGAAAAGAAAGACTAACGTTGTTCTCTTCGGCCAGTTTTTTTGCAAGAGGGCTAGCAAAACTGCGACCTTCTGATTGAGGAGGTTCAGCAGCCACTGAACTTGTTGGCTCTGGCGAGCTCACTGGCTCCGCCTCTTTTTTGGGTGGGGAAGGTTCAGGTGAGCTTTTTGCCTCTCCACTGGATGCAGTTGATGAAGCTTTGTAATCAGAAAATTTTGCAATATCATCTTCTTCTTCGACTGTAATAGCGATCACCTATAAAATAGAGAAAATTGTAGACTACAATATTAATATTTAATAGCAGATCGTGTTTTGAACAACAGCTACAAACAGGACTAACATAGAATCAAAATAAAACTCTTCCTTTACATTTGTGCAACATAACAAAAATTGAAAAAGGAGAAACTACCAAATACAGATAGGCATGAAGTATCTGCCTAATATGATGAATGGTTGAAGGCTGGTTAATAGGTCGCACTGAATCAAAATCGTCAACCAACAGCACAGATTACTCAATTGTTTTCGGTACGTATACCCTAAACAGCTAAACTTACTACTTAAAATGGACTAAGGAGGGTAAGCCAGTGATGTTTGATCAAGAGCACATGTTAACAGTATTTTAGCCAAAGATAACTCTATTCATTTATTATAAAAACAGCAAGAGCACTATTCAGCAGTATACCAGTATGACGTAAGTACCTCGCCAACTTGTATTTCTTTAGCTCCATCATCGTGAATTATCTTAGCAAGATAGCCGTCCTCCATACATTCCATTTCAACTGTCGCTTTATCCTTAGAAAGGCATTAAGAAAAAGTGTCAGATGTAAAGGCCTAGGCGCATAGGTCAAAGTACTCAGCCAGACAGTATCATTGTATAACAAGAACTTACTGTCTCTATTTCACATAGTACTTCACCAGCAGTAACTTTATCCCCTACTTTCTTCAACCACCGTGCAACATTACCCTGTCCATTTTATGAAAGAGTTTTATCAGAAAAAATAAATATTTGGATGCAGCCTAAATGTTGTCTGACGTAACAGAAGGGTACTCTACCTCAGTCATTGTAGGGGAGAGAGATGGCATTCCTATCTCTTGATGTGGAGGAAGAGCTGAAACGAAATTGAACATGATATCATAACCTGAAGCAACCAACTACCAACTCAAGTGGCATTACAATAAAAACATCAAAAGCGCAGAGGTGGGAAACATGAAATTCTTCCAGAGCTAAGGGACGACCAAGGGTTATAAGTGAAGATTTTCTGCATCTCAAGATCATTCTAACATACGAAAACGGGATGCAGAGATTACATACTATTCTTCTGAGTCTTCCGTAAATCTAATAAGTGAATTGATTCTTTAGAAAAGAATTGTACTTCATTTGATAATTTTTAATTTCATTTATGACCAATTTAAAGCGAGCAAAGATAGCTAAAGATGTCAACTAACTGCTAAATCCTAAACAAAAAACGATCAACTTGAGATACCAGCAGAAACACACTTTCACTAACATTCACATTAAATTTCTTAATCCAGAACATAACAAACAACATACACGAAAACCATACCTGAATCTGTAGCAAAACCTCTTCTCGAATACAATTGCGAACTACAAAACGAAAACAAAAAATAAAAAACCCATAATTCCACATCAAAAAAACAAAATTCGCAACTGAAAATAAAAAAATTCAAACAACAAACCTCGAAAAAGCATTTCTCGAAACCGAATTATTCCCAATTCTCATTCTATTTGATATACGTGGAATGGAAGAAGCTCCAATAAAACCTCCATTTATGTTCCCAGGAAGCTGATTAATCCTCACAAGATCTGAAACATAACCGTATACGAATCCTAAATTAAGCCAACATATCTCAAAATTCTACAATTGTAGCTGAAAATTAAGCTCAATTTCATATCGAATCATCATCGATAACTTACTATCGCTTTTAATAGAGGAATTCGCCTCTGTCGAGAACAAGCGAACAAGAACAGAAGAAGACGAAGATTCATTTCGCAGTAGCTTTATCTGAAAATTGAACAGGTCAAATAATTAAGTGAAAAAAATTAGGTCAAGAATCTGAAAATGGAGAATCAAAAATTGAGACTCCGAAAATACAAATCGATTGATTGTGAATCTGAGATTATAATTACCTTTCTGGAATGACGAATCAGATGAGATGTATATGTCATGGTGATTGATGATGATTGAAGATTGAGGATCTTCTTTCAATTTTTTGCACCAGTGCTGCGGATTTTGACCTAGAAGAGATGTTTATTTTTAGAGAAGAAGAAGAAGAATAAAATTGATTATGGCTTCTGCTTTTTGACTCTTTTGAAGGGACACTGAGAGAGAGAGAGACCGATACCGTCGGGACAGTTTCGGCTTTAAGTCATAAGTGGAAATTTGGCAGGCTGGCTCTTGGGCGTGATTGGCACCAAACTAGCCAGCTGAACTGGTTCGGTTTTGGACCAACTGAGTAGTGATTGGCTTTTTGTACCTCGGTTTTACATAATAATAATAAATGTCAGATAGTGGTCAAGACCCCTTTAACATGCTGTTTGTGAAATGAGTTTAAAAGAACAAAGAAGGAACTTTACACCTTCTGATCGAAGAACATGTTCTTGCAGCAAGAGGAATATTCAAAAAAAAAAAAAAAAAAAAAACTACCATGATTTTTAAAAATGTACGTTTTTGTTTGAGTGTGAAAACTGTTTTTGCTGGTTTTAGTAAACTTGTGTGTGGATGAGAAACGAGTCTAAACCCTAAACAATGTACTGCACGGGAGTACTTTTGATTCGAGAGATCAATCTGTACAATCCTGGCCTAAACCAAGAAATGGCCGTTCCAGGTTTGCTTAAGTCACAAAATGAAGGAGAATGGTTGGTCTTAACGAGGAAAGCGAAGAAAGTGTTGAGACCAGAATCGTTGATCCTGAAGGTGTGGTTGTTTATGACTTGTATCAGAAAGTAAAACTGGTCAGCATAATGGAAAGCTACCAGGTGATTTATGTATACTATGTTGTTCTCCGACCGAAACTTGTTTTCTGGTGGAAATAGGTGAAACCTATTTATACAAGTCGTAATAAAACGTACCCTAGTCTCGTAGGAAGTGGAAACGATTGAGTAGTGGAAGAGTGGAGTAACGTGTAACGTCAGGAATTATGTTTCCGTAATGAAGGATCCGTTAACACCATTACTTTTTGCCATTACTAACCGCCCCACTTTATGACACTTTCTTGTAACAGGCGTATTGCATGTCGCATGTTGTAAACCGCCAGATCAATACCCTGATGAGTATCCCCCAGTTTGTGACATGTTTGATGTCTCGAGTGTTTTCCTGGAAAACATGTAGCACTTTGCTACGTGCGGCAAGATAAAATCAAGAGGCTTGCCGCGGGGAAATAGCATGTGATGCTAGTAGGCTCGTCTTGGTTGGTCGCATAAAACTTGCCACAAGTCTGCCAGTTCGGTGGCAAACTTGGATGGTTAAGATTGCTTCTCATGAAGAAGGGTAGCCGTTGATTATGGCTACCTTCTGTTGGCGCCTGATGATGGCACAATGGCGCTTTGGTGTATGCCAGTGGCAATGCGGCATGGCTTGGCATGGCTCGTGCATGCCAGTGACACGGTGGTGCAAGTGGCGCCTGGCCTAGCCATGGCCACTAGATTTAGGAGGATGGTCGCCTAAAACTTGCCACAAGCCTGCCAGCTCGGTGGCGAACTTGGATGGTTGAGATTGCATCTCATGAGGAAGGGTAGCCATTGATTATGGATACCTTCTATTGGCGCCTGATAATGGCACAGTCGCGCTTTAGTGCATGCCAGCGGCATTGAGGCATGGCTGGCATAGCTCGTGCATGCCAGTGGCACGATGGTGCAAGTGACACCTGGCCTAGCCATGGCCACTAGATTTAGGCGGCTGGTCGCCTAAAACTTGCCACAAGCCTCCCAGCTCAGTGGCGAACTTGGATGGCTGAGATTGCATCTCATGAGAAGGGTAGCCGTTGATTATGTATACCTTCTATTGGCGCCTGATAATGGCACAGTGGCGCTTAAATGCATGTCAACGGCATGGCTGGCATAGCTCGTGCATGCCAGTGGGACGGTGGTGCAAGTGGCGCCTTGCGTAGTCGTGACCACTAGACCTAGGTGGCGGGTCGCCCAAAAGTTGCTACAAGTCTGTCAGTTCGGTGGAAAACTTGGAAGGTTGAGATTGCATCTCATAAGGAAGGGTATTCGTTGATTATGGCTACCTTCTGTTGGCACCTGACAACTTTGCCTAAATTAGGGTTTGGCATGTCAAAACCCTAATTAGCGCATAAGGCATGCGGCATGACCGTTCTGGGTCATAAGTCATTCATTGACGTTTTTATGCTCTACAGAACCTACATGACCAGCAGTATCTCATCGAGGATTTCTCTAGGAGTCACGACATCATGAGCAGCAGTATTTCGCAGGCACATAAACTAGAAACCATGTCTATGAGTGCCTTGAAGAAAAAGGACTGAGTCTTTTCCGTGTAAGTTAAGTTTTGTCATATGAGGCTTCTTGTATTGTATTGTATTTCTATTCGGATGAGCAGTAATAAATAACAATTTGTTTTCTTTCGGAAAAAAAAAACAAAAAAGAATTAATCGTTTCTGATTATTCACAAATAAATAAACAATTGTGTAGCAGGCAAGCAAGCAACATGCTGCACCGCAAGCCCTTTGCATCTTGTTACAGTTTTATTCAAGTTTTTTTTTTTTTTTTTTGAAGGAAATGGGTGCTTTGGAAAGCCCCTAATTTTTATTTATTGGAGTACCTCATTCAAGTTGAGGTTTGGAACTTACATAAAAAAGGTGATAGATAAACGCACCCTTATTAGTCATCATTATACATTGCATATTGACATAACAAATATGCAATGTGATTTGCACTTTTTCGAATTACATAAAACCAAATAATATGAAACAGACTAATATGGTTCTTAATCCTACAAGTTATAAATATGATATGCTCCAAGGAATATCTTGACCATTCCTTAAACTGGCTTGTTGAACGGTGATTGCGTCCCCCTCAATTATAACATCAATAAGATTGAGATTTTTCTTCAATTCCAAATCACATACCTTTATCTATCCATTAGAGAAGAAGTTATACCAAAACCAATAAGATTTAGTCCAACATAAAATATTTTGTCCAATCTTGTTTGCACTAATCTGGATTGATGAGATTGTCAAGAAAATATTTGAAGAAAAAATCTGTTATAACAATTTTGATTTTATCATCAAATTCCGTTGAAATTTCCAAATGGCTATGAAAAATCGTAGTAAAATAACAAATGGCATGAACTAGCCATTTTTAATGTTTATTAAAAACAAACTAAGAAAAGCAAAAATCTAAAACCCAATATTGCAAAAACGAAATATTTTTTTTTAAAACAAACCAATAAACTAATGTTTCTAGATTTTCTCCATAGATCTAAAGTCTAACACCCAGAATCAATCTAGTAAATCTAGATTAAAAGAAGATAATAGAGGAAAACTATAATGGAACACATATAGGAATTGTTTTGGAAAAACAGTTACGCGGATCGAAAGGAATTTCACTGTATTTTCGTGATGTAAAAAACATTTTTATGCGAGTTATCGCGTATTCTAGTTTTAATTATTCGATTCCTAAAATTGACGCCAGAGAGAACCATCAAGAGGTTTGATGGTTCTCATGCGACCTCCCATTACACAAGTTGGGGTTCGGATCCCCTATTTAGTCTAAGGACCACTGTTGTACTTAAAAATGAACAAAAAATTGGTATGCGAGCCAAAGTAGTTGAAATCGCTCATCGTGTCTACTCGGTTGGAGAGCTTGGAGCGAGGTGCAATGAGTTCGGAATTAGAAATCGTCGACCCGATACTCGAAACCTATTTATTAGAGGCCTCTGTTGCTACCCATGAGTTGTAACTTGTACCTAACTACACTAAAATTTTAACACTATCATGTAACTAAGTGTGTAACATTGATATATTAGAGGTTTTCACATTTAATAACTCCTATGTTAGGATTTATGAAACTTTCTGATATTAATGGATGTAATACCACACCCGCAAAACCGACTGCCTTAAACACTAAAATCGGAAAAGATTTGGAATCGAAAACCGTATGTGGAAACTCCTGCCCCACCCATTTTTCAGATTTTGGCCACTGTGAAACCCACCGTCCTAAAAGTTCATGGGCGCACCCATTTATTCAAAAAAAATTATTAGGAGACCCATTGTTTTTCTTAATTAGAAATAGAGAAAGATTACGAGGGAGGCTAGAATGAGAATAGAAGAAGAAGCTGTTTATTTTGTTCTCTCCAAGTTCCATAGATTTCATCTCTTGATTCTTATTAATTTTTCTCTTCTTCAATTTAATTCAGTTCAGATCAGTCCTATTCGATTTTGTTTTTAGATTTTCGTTTTGAATCAGAATTTTCGATTTTATGCTTTAGATCTCAATTATGATTGGAGTGCAATTCTATCGCAAATGATTTCTAAAAAACGGTTCCGGTGGATAATTCAAACAACTTAATATGGGTTTGTAGTGGTGACTGATTGAGGGTTGGAAACGGATGAAAAAGAAATTGGGTTTTCTGCCATAAATAATCAGGGAAGATAAGGGTTTTCGTTGATGTTCATGGGAATGATGGGGGTTTGCTGTTGAGATGAAGAGATGATGATGTTGCAATTGAAGGTTTGGTAGCTGTTTAATAACTGAGATGAATTCAGTGGAAGAATGGGTTTTGGAATGATATTTCGGTGATACTGTGAATGGGATGGTACTGCAATGAGCCAGATGCTTGCTACCAAGCATTGGAGGATTTGAACTGATGAAAGAATTATGGTGAGAAATATTGGCGGTGGTTGCAATGATGATTTCACCAGTGCCAAGTGGGAAATCAGCATAGGGTAGCAAGTGGGACTCGGTTACAATGGGAATTGTTCAATTGCAGTTAACTCAATTTTTTTAAGTGAAAGTTGCTCTGGTTCTGAGGGAAATACAACAACCCAAGGTAACAACTTTGGTTATGACTGGTGACTCACGGGTCATTTGGTGACTAGCTCTATCAGTGAAAGAGTGTGATAACTCTAGCCATGAGATGATTGTTTCTTCTTAATTGTTGTTATATAGGCTTATTCTATTGTTGGAAGATTGGTTTAGTTGCTAAGAAGTCGGTTGTAATATGTTTTGACAGCCTATAGATGTGGGATTAGATCAATAAATTTGAGGTCAAGAGGCAAAATTTAGCAAAGGATGACATCAAGGAGTACTTCAGGGAGATGCTTGAATCCCGCCCACACCATCTCAAAGACTACGTCAGGGACAATAATAATGTCATCTTTTGTTTCCATTTTGTCGATTAGACAGAATGATACCATTAATGGGTTTTAATACTTGCTTACGGACCAACTAATCTTTGTTGTTGCCGTTGTTATTTCTTGGCTTGTGTCTAGGCAAAAGTTGGCTGTCCAGTAACTCTCAAATTTAACAAGGCCTCTAGAGCTATAGACCGAGCATGCTACATGTTAGATATTTGGGATTTTTCGGTTGCCATGGCTTGCTGAGATTTCAATGTCACCCCAAACAGGAATCTAAATTTTTTTTGTTTGCGCACAGAGCTGTAAAAGGAAAAAGTAAGATGGTCTGGTAGTCACTGTTAGAGCTGAGTTATGTTAGAGAGAGAATGCTGCTTACTTTCATATGAACCTGATAGAATTTTTCAGTTTTAAACTCAAGATTCATTGCAGCTCAATCAGGTTACAGGCTTACATGAGTAATAAAAAAGATGATTTAGCTATTTGAATCACTTTAATGTTGCTAAAAGAAGAGTCAGGACTATACGGCCTATTTGAGTGTAGATGATATCCTCCTGCAAAATATGTTCAATGCTCCAGCTCCGTTTGGTACACAACAGCAGTCGGTTTTCGGGCATTAAGGATCGATATGCGGAAGATAGTGTTGTTGTTGAGGTTGCATAACCTGTTATGCATCTACAAAATTAGTTGCATAACTTGTATGAAGTCCAGAAAACAGCTGCATAACACGTTATGCAACAACTTTTTTGTCACTATTAAAACCAACAAAAACAAAGATATTATGCACCTACAATAATATCTGTTATGCAGTTGCGAAAATTGATACATAACCTGTTATGCATTCGAAAATACAGTTGCATAATGCATAATGCATCGAGAAAATTGTTGCACAATCTTTTATGTATCGAGAAATAGATGCATAATGCATCTATTTTTTTATGTACGCACTAATACAATGGCTACATAACTTGTTATAGATGCATAACTTTGTTATGCAGTCGAGAAAATGGTTGCATAATTCGTTATGCGTTTGCATAATGTGTTATGCATCTTTTTTGGTGACTGCATAATGATTATGTATCAAGTTTTCGAAAATTTTGCCTAAAATGATGATCACCCCCGATTTTTCGTGAAAAACAAAAATTTGATATTGTTGCTTGTACTCGTTGTGTAGCTCTCTTAAAAATATTTCCAACGATATAAAATCTGTAAAATTCCAAGGTGCGGATTTTTAGATATGTTATACATCCAAGTTGTGTTGTCAATTATATCCCTGAAAAACTAGGCTGCATAATGAGTCATGTCTGAAAAAATAGTATGCATAACAAGTCATGTATTGATTCTTAATAATTTTAGATAATTTTGAGTGTCACGGTATCTAAAATTAATGTTGGTCCTGACAATAAGAATATTATTTTTTTGGGGCATGCGCCTAATTTCCGCATCTGACATATAACGAGTAACAGCTACTCGACGAGTCCGGCCCTAGAGAACAATTTTGACTACGCTTATCAGTACTCAGTCCTTAAAAGAAAAAATCTTTGGAGATGATACCTGCCACCCTTTCACACGGTGTTGTCCAATATTTCTTGACTATGAACGACTTCTTTGACTCGGTTTTGTCTGATTCAAATTAGTTCATAATAAGCGACTTCTTTGACTCGGTGTTGTCCATTCTTGACCAAACTTTCCCCCTACTCCTTTTAATCGGCAATAAGCGACTGAAATGGTAAGTGTGATGGGAAACCCCTAGCTAGGTTTCAAATTAGTTCATATTTTCAGTAATTGCAAATAGTGATTTGATTAGTTTGAGTTTTTGCTGAAATCTGGAAATGGAGTTTTGGTCTCATGGGGTTAATGATTCTGATTGATTCTGTTGAAAGGGTTTTGATCTGCTAATTTTTCATTTTGTGGAAGCTTCAGAGTTGAGGTAATCTTCTAAGCCTATCTTCTTCTGGTTCTATGTGTAGATTACTTTTGTAATTGCAACTAGTGATTTGGTTTAATTTGAGTTTTTGCTGAAATCTGGAATTAGGGGCTTTAGACCAACTATCCAAAACTCTCATGGATTTAGGGTTCATGTAATTTGTGTTTCATATTGTCTTTAGATTAGTTATATTGCACTTTAGATTCTGTCTGAATAGTATTGTGAACCCCTTTCCATCTGTGTTTGTGTACAGACAAGCTGAAATTCTCATGGATTTGAACAACATTGGTGAGGCAGAGAATAGGATTAGCGAATTACCTGATTCAATTCTTCATCATATCCTCTCTTTCCTTGATATCAAACCTGTTGCTCAAACTGGTGTACTATCTAAAAGATGGAAATACTTATGGACCTCTATCCCCACTCTTGTGTTTCCATACTTTCATTCGGAACGGCTCTCATTGTTCGAAACCAATAAGTTTATCTTGGTGAATATCATGGTGTACAATGGGAGCAACCAATAGGTTATGGTGCAGCTGTAAGTCAGTTTTTTCGAGCGCTTTCATGCGTACAATGTCTAGAAATATACCCTGAAACCGTAGAGGTATTCTTCTTTCTTTCTTCTCTGTTTATGTTTTTATGTATTATATTATATGTTCAATCGTACACCTCAAAACTGATATGTATATATATATATATACTTGCTGTTGTTTACTTGTGATGAATATAGACTCTCTCCATAGTAGATAACTTTGTAAACATCCTACCTCGTGTATTTCGAGATCTGGTCCAGTTGATTCTGAAAGAAGGAGTAGGAGAAACCACTGACAAATCACTATTTCTTTTGCTCAAAGCAGTACCTAATTTGAGGTCGCTCGTATTTGAAGAGGCAAGTGCACAAAACTTTTGATTTTTATTACCTGTCGTTTAGAAGAAATGGCAAAACAAGTCTTGAGTTTTAATATTCTTCTATTTCTTTGTTTTATAATCCCAACTCAGAGCTGCATTGATGACAATAGAGAAGAAGAACACAGTTGGGCTGGTCATATGTTGACTTCTGGACATATGTTTCAACACCTAGAGACAGTTTACATTGCGCGTTTCAGTGGGAATGCGAGGCAGATGAGATGGGTGAAACTGATATTGAAGACTGCAAATGCTTTGAAAGCTGTTACACTAAGTTTAAGAAGTGGTGATGCGATAAATAAGGAAGCACTTATGTCAGACTTACAAAGTCTTCCTAGAGGCTCCGATGGATGTGAGTTTAAGTTTAAAGAGTACTGATTATTGAAGGCACATCTCGACTGTTAGATTTACCCTGGCATTTAAACTGAAAAGCTCATTCTCTGTAAGACAGGTTGGTTTAGTTTGCTTTAAAATTTAATTTCCATGTTTATCTGTCAAACGACACATATTATGACACGTAAAATGCAGAATCAATATTTAGTAACATCTAACAAGCTCAATAGCTTTCCTTTGTTTGTATAGTAGCCACACTTGTTTATATGAATGAACTTTACAATGAAAGGTACCGTGCGTACTGTTTTCTTATGCTAGCTCTCATGGAATACTACTGTCAGAACTTTACAAAATTTCAGACTAAATCTTTGTGTTAGTTTTAAGGAATGAGTTGGTAAAATCTAACTACAGATTTATGCTGCACAAGTATAGGTTATGTTCTTCCAGATGAGGGGTAGTCGCTTCTGCAAGTATCTGAAAGGAAATTCATTCGTGTCAGGATCAGGTTGTTATTGATCAAAAGTAAGTAACCATCAGAAAATCAGATCAGTAAAAGTACAATTACCTTAAATCCCAATTTTTCATACAATGCCAGTGCTGGTTTGTTATCACGACGTACATGTAAGAACACCCGCTTTATACCTGACACATCAAGATTTAAGGTCTGACAGGAAGATAACTTAAGCAGTCAAAGTCTGATAAACATTGCAGAGAAAGGTAATCTTACCATTTTGTTTTGCAGATTCAATTGCAAAGTTCAGCATACTGCTTCCAACACCCATTCGACGAGCACTTAGGGCAACAGTCACATTCGAGATTATGACATATCTCTGTGATTCTCTTTTTTTGTAGGTGGTAAACATCTTAACCTTCACAACTTCCTGGGCAATCAAGGGATTCAAATATTATGTGATTCTCAATATCAAATTACTAACACTGACAATCGAGCTGCAATTTCAGATTAGATATTTAGGGAAGTATAGTGCACCTCAGGATAAGTCTCCCCCCGTAGCAGGTACTTGACTCGATAGTCCAGAGTTCCAATGACATTTTTAAACATGGTATTGAGTGCATTCTCTCCTTCCTTTCTTACAGCAATAATGCACATGTACGGCTGTATAGTTCGCTCCTTACATCGCCTCTTTATTGCATTATACTCCTACATCGATCGACACAAGTCTATAAAAAAGCACTAAGAATCATATGTTATGCTAATTTTCAGTAATTGTAAGTGTAACTTTTTTACCTGCTCGGCGTGTTTCTTTTTGAAGCTACCAACATAACTGCGTAAAAACAGAAAATATCAAAAAAAAAAAATCTTGAAAAAATCTTGAAAAAATCCTTCAGTAATTGCAAGTCCTGAACTCAGTTTTAGGATGAAATGAAATTCAGTTGTCAGATAGGTAATACAAACCGGTCATCCGACCGTTCTTCAAAAAATCCTTCTGCTTTCAACCTTGCTGATGCCTACTCAAAAACCCCAAATAAACCCACCTTCAAGATCTTATTCACAAAACCAAATTAACAGCAAGATTTCAAAATATGCTTCAAAAAAGCAAGATTTCGAAGTTACTTACCTGAAACTCTTCATCAAATTTAGCTTCTCTAACTACATACTCTCCATTATCTGACGAAATCGAAGCACCAGTACTATGTTCTTCTTCATTGTCAGATGAAAATTCTTCACTGTCTCGTGGCAATGCAAACAGTACTGAACTGAATTTCCTGTAATTTATATGAGCAAACAACTATGAACCCAGAAATTTCTGCTTGAATTGCACATACATGCATGATTATACAGCAATATTCATCAACAACCCAAAGAATGAATAGAATTAAGATAGTGAAATACTACTACTCACATTGTTGCAGGAGAAACAAGAACAGATTAAGAATGTTGAAGAAAATGCAACTAAGAATTCATGAAAAAAAGAAAAACCCAGAGATTAAGAACCGAAGATGATGAAGTGGTACAACTCACATTGTTGCAGGAGAAGAAACAAGAACAGATTTTCTAGAACAATGCAAGAACTTAATACTGAATTCTCTGTATCAAATCCACAAAACCCAACTAAGAATTCATCAAGAAAATCCAGAAATTAAGAATAGAAGATGATGAAATAGTACTATATTACTCACTTTGTTGCAGGAAAAGAAACAAGGGCTGGTGGTTTATGCGGAATTCTTCTTCTTCCATGGCAAGAAGCAGGGAAATTCAACAACTTGGGTCGTGTTGTTTGATGATGAAACACATTCATTGACTGCAACATTTTGTTTCTTCTTCAATTGAGTGAGTGTTTCTGTTTTGGGTCTGTGAAATTGAATGAATGGGTTTTTGATTCATTCATCTGTCTTTTTATAGGTGAAGAAGAAGAAGAAGATTCAAGGAGTAAAAGCAAGAATCAAGAAAAACTGAAAATTCTGAGTTCTGTTTGTTTGTTTAGTTGGTTAAAAGATTTAGCAAATCTTGATATGGAGTTTCATTATGACCATTGGATCGTTCTTTAATCTGTTATGATCTGGAACAATGTGCTCTTGACACGTGGTGTTCTCCTTTTATCCACCTAGAGCTGACTTAAAAGGAGAAGCAAATTTACTAGGGGGTTGTTATTCTGCTTCCCAGAAAAGATTTGGGGGAGTGTTTGGCAAGTACAAGTTTGTTTTCTTGATCCATAGGACCAAAGATGTCTTACAACTTGGCTCAGCTGTGAACCTTCAAAATGCCAATGCCTAGTTTCAAAATTACCTAAAACTCTTCATCAAGTTTCGCTTCTCTAACCACGTAGTCTCCATTATCTGACAAAATTGAATGTTCTTAGTGATCTTGAATTATAGATTCTGCCTAAGTTTCCTATAGCATATACACAATTAAACAACTAAGAACTTAGAACATTCTGCCTGAGTTTCACGGAGAAATACATGATTATAGAGCAAGATTCATCAAGCTATGTTATCAAAGGCGCCCTGGGCGCTCGCCTAGCAAAAAAAGACGCCAAGACATGACCAAATTTTTTCTTCTGGGCACCCAGGGAGTGCCTAGGCACTAGGCGTGGCGCTAGGCTTGGTGTCTCACCTGGCCCAGCGTCTGATACAACAGTCATTAAGAACCCATAGAATGAATTGCTACTACTCACATTGCTGCAGGAGAAACGAGAACAGAATTACAAGAAAAATGTTGAATACCATGGCAGCAGGGAAGAAAATGCAAGAAATCGGGATTCAATTTCCTGTATATCATATGCACAAACAACCAAGTACAGAGAACTTTATTCCTGAGTTGCACAGAGAGAAACACATGACTATAGCAAACTTAGATTGAATTAGATAACCCAAAGGATGAACTCAGAATAGAACTAGAGAAAATGAACTCACATCGTTGCAGGAGAAACAAGAACAAACTTACTAGAAGAATGAAAGAACTTGGGATTGAATTCCCTACATCAAATCCATAAAGATGACTAAGAATTCATGAAAAACACAGAGTTAAAAACAATAAGAAGAAAGTATTAGTAGTACTTACATTGTTGCAGAAGAAACAAGAACATGTGGTTTATGTCTTCTTCCATGGCAAGCAGCAAGGAAATACAACAAAGTCAGCAGGTCTTCTTACAAAAAAAAACAAAACCAATTTCATTCATCCACATCACCCATTTTATGGCAACTCTGGCACTCTCATGAAGGACAGCTTTAAAATCCTTCCTGACTTCCGAGACTTGTTTCTTTCCAAGTTTCCAACACCATTGAAGGCGCGCATTTCCACAGAACACCTGCCCTTATGCATTGGGATGAAATTTGAGTCGTAGTTTTCTTGATTTAAAATGTTAGTCAGAACACCATTTCAATACTGAGTGCAAAAAGTTCACGGCCTGTAAAGCCAAGTAAACATCACTCATTACAGCTTTTGTGTTCCCTGCATGAGAAAGTTGCAAAGAAACACAAACAAGAACAGAAGACTGATTTCGCAGTAGATACGAAGCATACAGTTTAGATGTGTGAGTTATGCATAGTTTGGTAAAACCAAAACCTGAGAATGCATTTTCTCGTTTGAAATGTGCTGAAAAATTACTTCTTTTCTCTGAATTCTAAAGTTATCAAAATTGAGCTAATCAGTGAACTTTGCAAAGTGTTATTGTCCTATTTGGGTTTTAAAACACCAGCTTTGCCCCTTGTTGTCTCCTCCTCTCCATTTGCTAAGACTATTGTTCCCATCCGTGATAGTTGTACTTTTACCAATTCATTGCTTCATTTCCTTCTACAATTCCTTCTCCTGCACCTAATGCAGTTTATAGTGAAACACTTTCAGGTCATTCTAGTGTATCCGTCCTGTACCTGCTATGGTCAATGATCACCCTATGACCTAGTTTTGGAATTCAAAGGACTGATTCTAATAGTGGTGACAGCAGCGTAACACCAGGCTTGATTAGCATCTAGTAGTAATGTAGATATAGAAAGATAAGCGCCAGTATTGTCAATACCAACTAATTAAAGGTTCATTAATCTTGTAATGTTGCAAATAACAACAATCTACAAACACCTTGTACTGTGATAGAGAAATGTCTAGGCCTTTAGGTTTGGGTTGAAGAAGACCTACACACCTTACATTGACAAATACTACTGGTAATTTGAAGAACAAACGAAGAAAAAAAAGCGAAAATATAACAGTAGAGAAATATCGGTGAAAATGTTAGCAAATTCTGGACAATCCAATTCTACTGCTTCCAAAGAAATGCAAATTTTATTTACCATATGAGTCTATAAATTGTCATCCCAAACAATTGACATGTAAGAATTAAAATTAACTGACGGCTAATCATTTCGACGACAGAGCATAATACATTTCCTTAATAACTAGAAATACTGACAGAAAGTGTCTTACCAAGACCGAGGTGGAAGTACAGTTGGCATTACCTTAAGCACAAGCGGTAAGTAGACAACATCAAAAGCTGAATGTGGGTTACCCAAGAAAAAAGGATGACAGAGCTCATCGTATTTTCTGGTTCCGGTATTGTATGCCCAAATATAGTGTTTGTAACCGATCATAACAACATTACTGTCTACCGGATCGAAACCAAAAACTTTAACTATGTCTCTACGCCATCTACTACCATTTAAATCTGCCCTTATTTGGATAACCATATCAGCGAAGAGATCATGTAAATCAATACTGCTATGGAACAAATGGAAGTTCTCCTCCTGAAGAACCCAGACACATAGAGTCTTCTCACGCATTTTGATTCGAGCATAAAAGATCGATCCATTCGATTCCCTAAGGCAACGAGTGGAACCATTTCCACGGTCAGGCAAATCAATCAGCCTACATTGACGTAATTCAGATTCATTGTTCTCTAGATTGTAAGCTACAATGCTACTATGGTGAATCCAGTACAACACATTGTTGTGGATAATTAGATCAGAGGCACCTTTTGGGAATCTCAAATTGACACCCTCAGGACAGTAAACTTCATAGAGATTCCATTTACCCAAATCTGAAGAAAATACTTGAATACTGAACTTATTTGAATCCCGATGCCACGGTGGTATACGCACAACCTTGTAACTAGTGGTGGGAAATGTAAAACAATCGCATACGAAACCAGTTAGAGTAGAGAGTCTTTCGGAATCATCTTGATGTGGTGTAGGAGGAAGTTGAACCCATTTATGAGTAAGTGGATTACATACATAATGAAATGTATTTCTAAGACATAGAACCAACCCATTACTCGATCCCAAAAAGTATAACGTACTGTAACTACTACTGTTTGGATTTCCATTTAAGAATTCAAAAGAAAACCCATTGTGATTAGAAATATATGGGGAATGAGATTCAAGATATGCAATTGAAAACTTCCTTAGATGTTTTTGCTTAAAGATGTAAACTAGAATCCATGGAAGAGTAGTATTATCAGCATTGAATTGAATCCATTTATATATCAAATTAGGACTGGACAGGTGAAAATTCCATACCCGTGAGACACATTTGAACTTAAAAATGACATTCAAACGAAAATATGGAAAGATTTGAAGCCAGAGATCTTCTGAGAAATATGTATTGTTGTTTAGGGTTTTCATAAGTCTCCTGCTAGAAGATGATTCTTCAGACATCGACATACCTCGTTGTCCAGTTATGGTTCACGCTTTCACCCTAGAATTTCATGTCCATCTGCTTTACCAACGCAAAATAGAGAATTCAAACAACAAACTGAATTATTCCCAGTTCTCAAATCTGTGATGATTACCTGTCTGGAATGACGAATTAGATGATGACGATGGTGGTGATTGAAGATCTTTTTTCAATTTCACCGCTGCTGCGAATTTTGACTTAGAAATTTATAGAAAGAGAAGAAGAAGAAGAATAAAATATGGATTTTATTCAATGTCGAGTGGAAATTTTCAAGATTCCTATTATTGGGCTTGAGCCTTGAACCCGATAGGATTTTGGGGGCAATGTGATTTGGATAGCCAACTTATGGATAGGGGGGCCCATATGTGACTCAAAAGTCGGATTTGCCCTTTCTTAATAAAATTATTAACCTTAGACCAAAACAAAAAATCAAAACCCTTTTATCACATCTAATAACTCTTCCTTTTTTCTCTCATTCTTCTCAAAAACACTCTCCAAAACCTAAATTTAAACCTATCTTCCTCCCATATCCAATGATTCTTCAAATAACTCAAGGTGAATCGATTCTACTCAAGATGGAAATAAGATCAAGAGTGACGAGATCCAGCCGATTGAACCATGATTCTGAAACAGGGCAAGTTATTGATGTTCCATTTAATGGAGATGTGATGAACCAATCTGTTCAAACACCTTCGAATCCTCCACAAATGGCTCCTACTAGATAAGAATTGAAAAAACCACTAGTTATTTTGTTAGAGCATAACTCGGTTGAACCCACCAAGCGTTGGTATGTCAAGTTTGGTTGTCATATTTTAGTGAACCAAAACTCATTTAAAGAGTCGCTTGATTATATGCTAGAGTCAACTTCGTATAGGTTAGCTTGAAAGTATTAGGATATGAGACTTACAAGTATTACGTGAAGACTTGATGAATGTGAAGAAGTAAGGAGCTACAACGAGGACATCATCCTTCCTCTCGAGGTTAGTAATATTTGGCTTGAACTCTTACTAATATTTGGTTCCTAATGAAAGATACGTTGGGGAATGAAAGAGTTCAAGCCAAACATTACTAACCTCGAGAGGAAGGATGATGTGAATGATTCTAGTTAGACATAGTATTAAGGAATACAATACGAGGTTTATTGCTTAACCATTAAACTTTGTATATAAGACATCGACATAATCGTATGAATGCTATTGTGATTATGTATGGGTATGAGTGAAGATTTCGTCTTAGGAAACAATGTTTTTACATTCGTTTAAAGGAAGTAAAGTCATAAACTTGTTTTGTGAATCGAAAGGGAAATTGCTAGACTTATTGGTATTGTTATTCATAGCAAATCTATTTGAATTACCGATGTGTATGTTTAGTATAACCGCTCATAAACTTGTTTATGTATCTTGGTAAAACTATTCACAAGGCCTGTCTTATGTATTGGTATGACTTTTATTAATGAAACCGATCTTAAGTAATCACTCAAGATGGTATGATAGATACGTTGTACTTGATGCAATTTTAATCTAGATATTGGGGAATCAACCCACGTAAGAGGTGCAACCAATCACAAGAGGGGAATCGATCCTTGTAAGAGGTGCAAAAAGTTTTTAGACATTGGGGGAACCGATCCTATAACTTGCGCAACCGAATACAATTAGTTACCATAAGTATGTGGGAACCGATCCTAGTACCTAGTCAACCAAGCTTTGGTAACTAGTGTGACTAAATCCAGTCTCACATGGAGGTAGAACCGAAACTTGTTTTGGTAGAACCGTTAAACCCATGATTGATGATTTGATATGATAATCAATCACATAGTTCTTGGAAGTCAGATGAACCAATTTTGTGGCTAAATATGAAAAAGAATTTACAAAGTAAAGATGGCTAAATATGAAAAAGAATTTACAAAGTAAAGATGTCGACATACTTTGAACGTGTGCAGTAACTCTTATCTTTTATTTTTCAAAGATATTCTTTAGTTATGATCGAAATAAATTGAGAATCTTTTAATTGAGGTTTTTAGTTTTACATGCTTTTAATTTCCAACGATTAATTACATATCTTTAGAAAATAATAATTTGTAATCGACAGGTAAAGTTTTCCTTCTAACGGGTTGGATTTCAATCCGTCCAGCAAGGTCAAACTCCCGTTCCGTCAAGGTCAAACTCCCGGTCCTTCACTCGGAAGTCTAAAACAATATGTAAAAAATTCATTTTAGAAAAGAAACAACAATTGAACTCAAGCTGCAAATTAGTCTATATTATTTTTATAAAAGGAAGGCTCAATAATAAATTATGGTTTACTTTGAAAGAAAAATAATAATAAAAGAAATGCTTAACATTAAACCAGTAAGCTTTTTATTGAACAGAAAATTGTGAAAGCAAGGAGATTATCCACTCTCATTAAAAAAATGAAGTTAATTATAGAAATGTATATTTAAATATACGCAAGTGTTTTGCACAAAATTATCTTTCAACTGTACAAGATTTTTAACATCCAACATCTATATTGAGAAACATTTCATAAAAATTAACTTCACATTAGTACCAAAACTCCCTGGCCCATGATATATATGTATACAAGGACATTAATATGTACCACATTGTGTCCGTAGCTCCGCGCCATAAACTCTTTTAAGCTTACGGCATCAAGACGGCATCAAGCTAGCTCCAAACTCTGTGTGGAAAAACAAAACAAAACCGGGTGAGCGAATGCCCAGTAGAGGATATAACATCAACAAAATTAATTCCAGTGCTAAACATGAATAAAAAAAAGACCAACAGCTAAACAAAAATTTCAGAAATGTAAATCTCAAGCAAATGTGGATCATTAAAATATTCAGAGATGAAAATAAAGTTACTCTACTATTCCCATAGACAGTGCCACCATCGAGGTAGTTCTAGTTACCAGCCATCGTTGCCGCAACGATCTTCCGGGTAGCCATCGAGGTGGTGGGGTGCCACTTAGGCCCGACGTTCCTAAAATAGAGTTTCTATCCTCATATCACGTTCAAGCGATAGCTCTAAAAACATCTCAACAATACAAGTCCATATGCAGCAATATAAGATTAATATATTAGCTGCAACAAGATAGCAACATGATCGACAAACGCATATCCATGAGAGAAAAATACTTGATACAAGTCTGACTTGAACATGACAAAATATCGCATTTGTTACAAAACTGGAATTTCCAGTATAGCAAGTTAGTCCTAGATGCCGAGAGTTATCAGAGAAGTAAAATGCAAAAAAAAAAAAATCCAAATTAGTTCAAATAACACAAGTTAAGGTATAAGGGAATGAAAAGCTGATGTTTTTCAAATAGTGATTGTAGTAGTGGTAAAAACTGGGTCTTTTCAGACTTGTGAAGGTAACAAAATTTCTAGATTTAAATAAAATTTAGGAAAAATAGCAAACTGAAGTAAAATTTTATGGAGAAATAGGGGTTAAGATTCCACCAATCAACAATACTTATGTTATCTAATATTTTTTTACTATGCAATTTAAATAATTGGGTTGATTCTAAAAATTGCCAAGAGCAGATTTTCCAAAATATCAAATGTTAATCACAAGTATAATGCATCAAGAGTCTAAAACTAAGCATGCATTATCAAGGGAAAACACAGTTGATTAATAAAAACCATTTAAATCATTTTTATCAATGCAATTAATCATATAAAAATATTGCATAAATTAATAAAATAGAGATTACCACATAATTATTGTGAGAATGGCTTCCTCTGTCACCCCTTGGATTGGGTTTAGCTCCTCATCCCAAAAACATGATCATAAGATGTATTCATGGCTTAATAATGTGTTTTTATTGATGAAAATGGTGTAAAAAGAAGTTTGCAACGCTGTATAAATGTTACAGCGTCACTGTTACAAAGTGGAAGGGTCTTAAAGACAACGATAGTAGCACTAACTGCTGTAAAACAACGACATTTGGTTTTGAAATAAGACTGCTGAAGAACGACGGACTCTGCGAGTCTGTTCTTCGTGTTCTTCAGGTTCTTCAATGGCAGCAGCAGCAGCAGCACCAATTCTCTGTAACTTCCTCTACTCGTCTCTAAACTCCTCCTAACTCTCTCCTAAGGGTTTCTAAACTTTTCTATGACTTGAAACCACTCTTATATAGCCCTCAAATCCCAAATAACTCGTATAAATTCCGACTTTTTCTTCTCTGCGCTGTTGAGAGAATAATCCCTTCTGTTGAGCTTTTTCACGTGTTGTTAGCCGTAAAATAGCTACCAAACTCTTCCCTAGACTTGAATAAGACCGTGTACATGTTAATCCATCGTTAAATTCCTCCAGAAATCTCTCAAAAATCTTTGAAAGTGCACAACAGGACACGTCTCTCTGTTTTAACTTTGATTGCTTCTCCCGGATATTCTAGCCCAATTAAGCCCATGAAATCATCCATACTAGAATTTTATATCCATATCACGTCCAGCCCAATCAATTTCCGGTGTTTAATCTCCCTAAAACAGCTCCAACAATCGGATCAAAAATCAACAGCGAAATGCATGGCCTTTCCCGCCAAAACCAGTATTTGAAATTTGAAGAAGACCTCCCCCTATCCAGTTCTGGTGTCCCTTTAGCAGCTGCCTGGAAATGGGTCACCCCTTAGTAATTAGGTTACCCCTTATCCAAAATCAAGGATCCGTATAGCAAGTGTCCTCTGGGGCATTTTCCGCACTTTTTTCGGGGTTCCTCCGGGGTATTTCTGGGATACTTCCGGTACACTTCTGAGGCGCTTCCGGTACGTTATCAACGGAGGTCCAAATGCCACATTTTTAGCCAAATTCGCCGCAAGTGATTATTTTCCAAAAACACCTACAAATACATAAAATAATCAAATAAGTACAATATCGAGTACTAACAATATATACAAATGAGCTATATTAGACACATAAATGCGTCTATCAAATGCCCCCAAACTTATTATTTGCTAGTCCCGAGCAAATCAAAACTACAAAATAAAATCCTAACTCACTGTCGCAGGCATCGTCGATTGCATTTAGCGTATGCAATAAGCCTTTAAACCCCTAGGTGGCCCTAGTGGCCGAGTTATAGTCTCGGTGGGCTTACAGAGGTATACCCACAAAACCTGTACTCCAGACCTTAGCTATCTACGCAGAACCTTGGAAGGCACTAAAGAATCTCCTTGGTTGGCATACTTATTGACTACAGGAAGAAGTACCCTGATGCGAAATTCCAATTGTTGTACACGAGTTTGCACTCAAGCATACTAAAATTCATATAAAGTGACAGAGCTCTACTCAGATAGTTGCACTATGGACATCATATTCGGAGTCAAAACTAATCACATGGATAGATCAAGAAGATGGATATAGAAAACATAGATGGTTTTGATGTTTACTAAGTGAACGACGTTTCCCATATCTGTCTGAAGGCCTCCGCCAAAATGAACCTATCCTAATGGATTGAGATACTAGTCTGACTAATATCAACACATTGGCATATACAAGGGTACCAGTGGTCGATAACCTAACTCTAGGTCAACACAACTGGCATATACAAGGGTACCAGTGGTCGACTTTATTGAATTTATTCCTTTTGGTCAAATGGTCTGGTCTCAATTTCTTTTTTTTTTTTTTTTTTTTGAAGGTATCTCAATCACTCAATTCACCCTAGCATTGGTAACAACTTGAATGGGCCCCACCTATACTTAGAGAAACATAGTTTAAAAACAAAATAAAATAAAAATAGAAGTGAAAAGGACTCAACGAGATATGGTGAAACTATCATGTTATTTCTAACACCTGAGCTCTGTGCTTTTATGAATAGACTCTTTAGATGTTTCCATCTAATCAGATTGGTTCCTCAAACTCCTACAATCAAAATGCTTCCATCCACTTAGATTAGTTAGTGCAATCCTAAATAGGCATAAATTTCTAGGCTCTGGAGTTTATTTATTGCAACTAAAAGCTAACAAAAAGTTTCTTCCCCACCCCCAAACTTAAATCTAACATTGTCCTCAATGTTTCTCATGAAAGAACAGTACCAAGAATATAAGTAACATGAGGAAATAGTAAAGAGAGAGTTCGGAAAGATATTACCTGAGTGAAGTGAAACCAAAAACTGAATGCAAAAATTATACAACATACAAATCGCCTCGATGGTCAATCAAGGGTAAACAGGGTCCTCCAGAGGGACCTCCTCAACATCACCTGTAGGAAAAGGCTCTAAAAAGGGCTTCAATCGCTGACCGTTAACCTTTGAAGAACTACTACCATCCAGTGTCTCGATCTCAACAGCTCCATGAGGAAAAACAGTACGGACCACAAAAGGACCGGTCCACCGAGAGCGCAGTTTCCCGGGGAATAGATGCAAACGTGTGTCATACAGAAGAACTTTTTGACCTGGAGAAAATGACTTCCGTAATATGTTTCTATCATGCACAAGTTTCATTTTGTTCTTATACTCCTTCGCACTATCGTAAGCATCTATACGAATCTCGTCCAACTCATTGAGCTGGAGTTTCCTATGGGCTCCTGCCTTGTCAAGTGAAAAATTTAGCTGCTTAACAGCCCAATAAGCTCTGTGTTCTAACTCAACAGGTAAGTGACATGCCTTGCCATAAACAAGCCGATAAGGCGACATTCCAATGGGGGTCTTAAACGCAGTACGGTAAGCCCATAAGGCATCAGTAAGCCTAGACGACCAGTCTTTCCGATTAGGATTAACTGTTTTCTCTAATATACGTTTTATCTCCCTATTGGAAACCTCTACCTGACCACTAGTCTGTGGATGATACGGGGTAGCTACCTTATGTGTAATACCATATTTCTTCATCAGAAGTCTAAAAGTCCCATTACAAAAGTGCGACCCTCCATCACTAATTATAGCTCGCGGTGTACCAAAACGTGTAAGTATATTATTTTTCAAGAACTCAATCACAACCCTATGGTCATTGGTTTTACACGCAACCGCCTCAATCCACTTAGAGACATAGTCTACGGCGACAAGGATGTATAGGTTACCAAAAGAATTAGGAAACGGACCCATAAAGTCAATACCCCACACATCAAAGACCTCAACAATTAAAATAGGGTTCAAGGGCATCATGTTCCTACGGGAAATGGTTCCTAATTTCTGGCATCGTTCACAAGTAACGCAGTAACTGTGGGAGTCTTTAAACAACGAAGGCCAATAAATCCACACTGCAATATCTTAGCAGCAGTTTTCTTAGCACTAAAGTGACCCCCACAAGCATGATCATGACAAAAGGAAATAATACTGGACTGGTCACTCTCAGGTATACATCTCCTAATAATCTGGTCTGGGCAATACTTAAACAAATAAGGATCATCCCAAAAGAAGTGCTTAACCTCAGCTAAAAATCTAGAACGATCTTGTTTACCCCAATGTTGGGGCATTCGACCAGTAACAAGATAGTTCACTATATTCGCATACCAAGGTAATTGGGTAACAAAGAACAATTGTTCATCAGGAAAGCTATCCCTTATAGGAAGGGAATCATCTGGGGAACTAACAACTAGCCTAGACAAGTGATCTGCTACAACATTTTCGGCACCCTTTTTGTCTCTAATGTCTGGAGAAAACTCTTGCAACAACAGAATCCACCTAATCAATCTAGGTTTAGTATCCTTCTTAGACAAAAGATATTTTAAAGCAGCATGATCAGTATATATGATGATCTTAGAACCTAAGAGATAGGGTCTAAACTTGTCTAAGGCAAACACAATGGCTAATAGTTCCTTCTCGGTAGTGGTATAGTTCAACTGGGCATCATTCAGAGTTTTGCTAGCATAGTAAATCACATGAAGTAACTTATTTTCTCGCTCCTAGCACAACACCAATAGCATAATCTGAAGCATCACACATGATCTCAAAGGGTAGGTTCCAGTTGGGTGCCTGGACTATGGGGGCGGTAGTAAGTAATGACTTAAGCTTCTCAAAAGCCTCTAAACAAGCATCATCAAAAACAAACTTAACATCTTTTGCAAGCAAATTGCAAAGAGGTCTAGACATCAAGCTAAAATCCTTAATGAAACGACGATAAAAACCAGCATGTCCTAAGAATGACCTAATATCTCTTACGGTTTTTGGGACCGGTAAAGTTTTAATAAGGTCAACTTTGGCTCTATCCACTCTATACCCTTTGAAGATACAATATGCCCTAGAACAATTCCTGAACGAACCATAAAGTGACATTTCTCCCAATTAAGCACTAAATTCTTTTCCTTACACCTAGTCAAAACTAATGACAAATGATGCAAGCACTCATCGAAAGACGAACCAAACACTGAAAAATCATCCATAAAGACCTCCAAAAACCGTTCTACCATGTCAGAAAATATACTCATCATGCAACGCTGAAAAGTCGCAGGGGCATTACATAGCCCGAAAGGCATGCGTCTATACGCAAAGGTACCAAAGGGACAGGTAAAAGTGGTTTTCTCCTGGTCTTCTGGGGCAATAACGATCTGATTATATCCAGAGTAGCCATCTAAAAAGCAATAGTGACTATGTCCAGCTAATCTCTCTAGCATCTGGTCAATGAAGGGAAGGGGAAAGTGGTCCTTCCTAGTGACCTTGTTCAATTTCCTAATTACTAAGGGGTGACCCATTCCCCGGCAGCGGCGCCAAAAATTTGATGTTTTTCAAATAGTGATTGTAGTAGTGGTAAAAACTGGGTCTTTTCAGACTTGTGAAGGTAACAAAATTTCTAGATTTAAATAAAATTTAGGAAAAATAGCAAACTGAAGTAAAATTTTATGGAGAAATAGGGGTTAAGATTCCACCAATCAACAATACTTATGTTATCTAATATTTTTTTACTATGCAATTTAAATAATTGGGTTGATTCTAAAAATTGCCAAGAGCAGATTTTCCAAAATATCAAATGTTAATCACAAGTATAATGCATCAAGAGTCTAAAACTAAGCATGCATTATCAAGGGAAAACACAGTTGATTAATAAAAACCATTTAAATCATTTTTATCAATGCAATTAATCATATAAAAATATTGCATAAATTAATAAAATAGAGATTACCACATAATTATTGTGAGAATGGCTTCCTCTGTCACCCCTTGGATTGGGTTTAGCTCCTCATCCCAAAAACATGATCATAAGATGTATTCATGGCTTAATAATGTGTTTTTATTGATGAAAATGGTGTAAAAAGAAGTTTGCAACGCTGTATAAATGTTACAGCGTCACTGTTACAAAGTGGAAGGGTCTTAAAGACAACGATAGTAGCACTAACTGCTGTAAAACAACGACATTTGGTTTTGAAATAAGACTGCTGAAGAACGACGGACTCTGCGAGTCTGTTCTTCGTGTTCTTCAGGTTCTTCAATGGCAGCAGCAGCAGCAGCACCAATTCTCTGTAACTTCCTCTACTCGTCTCTAAACTCCTCCTAACTCTCTCCTAAGGGTTTCTAAACTTTTCTATGACTTGAAACCACTCTTATATAGCCCTCAAATCCCAAATAACTCGTATAAATTCCGACTTTTTCTTCTCTGCGCTGTTGAGAGAATAATCCCTTCTGTTGAGCTTTTTCACGTGTTGTTAGCCGTAAAATAGCTACCAAACTCTTCCCTAGACTTGAATAAGACCGTGTACATGTTAATCCATCGTTAAATTCCTCCAGAAATCTCTCAAAAATCTTTGAAAGTGCACAACAGGACACGTCTCTCTGTTTTAACTTTGATTGCTTCTCCCGGATATTCTAGCCCAATTAAGCCCATGAAATCATCCATACTAGAATTTTATATCCATATCACGTCCAGCCCAATCAATTTCCGGTGTTTAATCTCCCTAAAACAGCTCCAACAATCGGATCAAAAATCAACAGCGAAATGCATGGCCTTTCCCGCCAAAACCAGTATTTGAAATTTGAAGAAGACCTCCCCCTATCCAGTTCTGGTGTCCCTTTAGCAGCTGCCTGGAAATGGGTCACCCCTTAGTAATTAGGTTACCCCTTATCCAAAATCAAGGATCCGTATAGCAAGTGTCCTCTGGGGCATTTTCCGCACTTTTTTCGGGGTTCCTCCGGGGTATTTCTGGGATACTTCCGGTACACTTCTGAGGCGCTTCCGGTACGTTATCAACGGAGGTCCAAATGCCACATTTTTAGCCAAATTCGCCGCAAGTGATTATTTTCCAAAAACACCTACAAATACATAAAATAATCAAATAAGTACAATATCGAGTACTAACAATATATACAAATGAGCTATATTAGACACATAAATGCGTCTATCAAAAGCTACCATTTATTGAACCGAGATGTGTAAACAGGGCTTTGAAGAAGACATTTAAGATAGCGTCATAAGACAAAACGTGAGCTGAAGTTTAAAATATTTGAAATGCAAGGTTAGAAGGGTACATAGTACAAAGGTTTATTTAAGAATTCAACCTTTTTGCTACTGGTGGAGTTGAAATGAGAACATGAAGAACATGTTTAAATTCAAGTCAGAAGTCGGGAAGTTTCAAATACTGCAAATGCAAATTCAAGGTTTATTAAGAAAATAACTAGGGCTGCACAACGGGTAGGGTGGATAGGATATGGCCTGTACCCGCCACCCTACCCGTTTACTGGCGGTTAAGGAAAATTTTACCCGTCATCCTACCCGCCAAATAATGGATAGGGTAGGATACGGTTAGAAAACTGGCGGGTAGGGTAGGGTTGGCGGGTATGAATAGGGTATGTGCACCCCTAGGTAGGGTGGGTAGGATATGGCCTATACCCGCCACCCTACCCGTTTACTAGCGGTTAAAAAAATCTTTACCCGCCACCCTACCCGCCAAATAGTGGATAGGGTAGGATACCGTTAGAAAACTGGCGGGTAGGGTAGGGTTAGCGGGTATGGATAGGGTATGTGCACCCCTAAAAATAACATCAACTCCTAGTGAAGCTCAGGTTATATTGTAAGTTTCAAACAAAAAGAGTAAATTCATTAGGTATTTTCAGAAACAGTTAATAGGCTGTATTTAATCCAGCCAAAGACTTGATTGGTGATGCAAATCAATAGTAGGAAGCTGCATGACATTTTCAATCTTTATAAAACCATTTACGACATTTGAAACTATCCACAGTGAAGTAAGCATATACAAAAAAAGATTTCCGACTAATATTGCCTTGCAAAAATCATCAAAGCAGGGAGAACTTTAAAGGGGTTTGTTGACAAGGTTTGTTAAATTTCCAGTTTAGGAAAAAAAAATCCCAAATACCCAATCACTGATCAAACCCATATGGTAAATGATAAGACTTTCAAATCAAGTCAAAAAATGATTAACTAATTTAGAGATGGAAGGAAAATTCAAAGTTCAAAACCAAAAGAAAAGAAAACATCAACTGAATAATTGAGAGAAAACCCCCTACCTGTGCGATTATAGGAACCCGTAATCGAATCCAAACAACGAGTTGTGTAGAGAATTGAATTAGAAGATTAAGATGCCTTTCACTTGTGATGGTTGAAGAAACAGTAGTTTTAGGAAAAGAGAATGATTGTCGAAATCCACAATAGGGGACTTTGTCTCTGATTTTAAAGTAACATGGCCCCAAATACCCTTAGCTGCTCATTTCTGCCACGAGTCAAGCATGCTTAAATTCTTCTAGAGTTTTCTAGCTAGAGAATTTACTAATCACCCTCACTAACACGACTAAGGGATAACTACTTGGTTAATAACACCCATATTGGATTTTGGGCACTCGCTATACGACTATATGCATCCGATCACTAGGATCACAGGGGCACACTACGCAAATTCTAGCTTCGCATCCAAATGGATCGGGCTCGGGTTTAAGGCCAAGTAGAAATTTTTCTTTTTTGTGTCGTTATATAATTAGTAATGCGCATTTGATAATTGTAAACTTTTGTAGCGCCCACAAAGCTAGCGGCTCATTAATCCAACAAATTAACTAAATAAAGAGGCACTAAGAATCTAAGTCATATACTTCAACATTCAATTAAGATATCTATTATAAAACTTAACCCAAAAACTAGCCCCGCTCTGAAAATTATATATACAAGAACTCCTCTCATATGATACATATACAATAGACATTTGGTTTACAAATAGAATATACAACATAATAAACATAGCAGGAATTAACCAAGTAACGAACTGAACCCTTGAAACTTTCGCTGCACAACTCCGATTTGTCTCTGAAACTGAAAGTGGGAATGGGTGAGCACATCATCCCTCAAAGGGGTGCCCCATAGGAATAACATTTAACTTTCATGCAATCATTGGAAATGATTTGAAAACAATTTTTGTTTATCCCTAAACACTAAAACGCAACCAATTTCACATAGGTAAACAATCATGTATATGGAACTAACTCCTTCCAAACAATATATAATATGGTGACTCGTCCCGCACCTAGATAGCTATATGGTGAACTCGTCCCGCACCTATTAAGCATAGCTCGAAAGTGAGTAGTATAAATGAAGGAGCAGCATCCTATATACCACAGATGGAAATTCTCATTTCCAAACAATCAAATGGAAATTCTTATTTCCCAAACAATTCACGAAGACAAACAAAGCATTACAATTCCTTTCCAAGCGATGGAAAGACTAAAAGAAATCAACAGTACTTTCGGAATTTTAAATAAAACAATGCATGGATATACAATCAGATAATGCATGAATTTGTTAAACTTAAACTTTGGTAAAAGAAAACAACAATAATCACAAAAGAGTTAAGAGTATTCCCACTTTTTTTGATGACAACCACGCCTACCTTGAGATCCACGATCTACTGGTTCATCCTTTGAATCGATCGTTGTTAATAACTAACTGTTAATCACACGAGAACTCTAAGAATCTAGCCACAATGGCTCACACAAGAATCATATAGTTTCATCTAATGGTTCTAAGTTCATTTACGACTTTACACCTTTTGATTCTCTATCTTTAGCATAACTAAGATTTACTAATTCAATTAACTATAGTTCACTAGATATGTCTTATGAATATCTACAACTTTGTGGAAGAAACCAAAGACTAATTCAGACTAAAAGAGGTCCAAAACATACAAGTAGGATAACTAATCCTAAGCCCAAATCCACTAAATAAGCCCATTACACAAGGCCTGGTCCACTAGGGTCCATTAACAGTCGAACTAATCAAGGGTCAAGCTAACAGTCAACGTCATTCAAAGGTCAAAGTTGGGTCAACGAGTTAAATCGGTCAAGGTCCACTAAGTCAAGTCTGGTCAGGTCTAGTCACTGAGTTAACTCAGTCAGTTAAACAGATTGACACCATGTTTGTTTACTCCTGACTCATCTGAGTCGTCTGGATCTGAATCATCTGGATCTGAGTGAAATCACCTGACTCATCTGGATCTGAGTCAACATGTTTGTTTTGAGTCAGATCTGACTCATCTGACTCAGAAATAAGTGAGTCAGTGGTTTGGTCCCATGAGTCAGGGGTATTTTGTTACCTGACTCAAATGAGTCCGAGTCAGGGGTTATGTCTGAGTCAGAGGTCGAGTCAGATCTGACTCAAAATGGAAAACAAACGGTCTGACTGCTGACTCGGTCCGAGTCAGGGGTTGACTCAGATTCAGACGCCGAGTCAGCTGCAAACAAACAAGCTAGACTGACTGGAATGACTAATCAGCCTAATCCTATTGCAGTTACAAGAACACAATTAACCTGATTCTATTCATTACAACATTGCACAAATCCTTCACTTAAACAGAATTCCAATGCATCTGCAATTTAAGATTGCCTTGATCTGCAATTGCAGCCTTTCACTAAGATCACTGCCATGACAACATTACAATCTACTTCAGCTTGTACATCCTATCAGCACATACAAAATCTAAGAGTTATACTAATTCTTATGTTGTTCCAATTGAAACTCAAACTCAACTCTCACTACAACATCATTACCTTAACATTACCAACTCAATGTCAATTTGCAGCAAAAATGTTCAGACGGCACCATCAAACTAAGTCCGGTCTCGTTTTCACCACTCTCTAATTCATAACCAACCAACCCATGAACTAAAATCACTTCAGTTAAACATCTATCCATGCCTCCATCTGTAATATTTCAACTCCAACCAACCTGTCGTTTTTACTCTCTCTAATACACAATCTCAAAAACATTTATTAGACTTTACTTGAGAGCTCCATTTCAATCACCACAGCTCATCCAACAGTCATCAACACAACCACCAATACCAATTTCCAACATCTAAAACTGAAACTCAATCCAACACCCCCATTTCAGAACCTGCCTACACAATCTGTAAATTTAGTAACACCATTCTCATGAACTGCCTCTTCAACTTCACCATAGCCATAACCAATCCATACATAAACATTATCCCCATTTCTATCATCCATCACTCTTTCGCATGCAACTCTGTATCGCAGCAGCAAAAAACCATTGTATACATCTACACCAACACAAAACAACCTCAACATCATCTGCAATACCAGCCCAATTCCATTTCAAAACAATATATTATCCACATCAATCACAACTATAACTTACAGCAATAACAATACCACCACCAACAACATTCACCAATTCCAAATACATTCATCTAACTCCCCTGCAAGTCTGAGAAGACTCGGCTATAATTCACTAGAAAAACCACCAGCACATTCAGTTACATCCACCTGCAAGAGTATCTCATGAACCAACAACATACACAACAACCACACTCAACATCTTCTTCGGATTCACCACCACCAGTTATCCCCTGTAACTCAATAATAATCTAAATTTCACCCACAGCTTCATTCCAAACTCATTCCAATCCTAGTTTAATTAACAAATAACACAAAATCAACCACCGAAATTGCATAACTTAACTAAAATTACAGAGAAGACCAATTACCTCATGTACCAACTCTGAAGTCTTCTTAGTCCACTCAACAACAGTCTCGTCTTTTCCATATGCTACCCAAACTCAAGAACCCTAAATCAAAGATACTCAAATATATTATCAAATTAAATCTTCAATTTACTCATTACCCATCTCAACACATCATCCTAGAACGTCAATTTCATCTTCAAATCATTATCTGAGTTCTTCTTACAAATTCTAGCTTCGAATTGCAACTCAAACAAAACCCCAATTAATCGATCCTCCACCGTAGCTTGAGAATCACTTGGTAAATCATCTTATTTGCTACAAATAATGAATACCCATCCTTAGTCTTCCTCCTCTTGTTTCGATCTCATCTTCAACTCTCAAGAATCTTCAATCAATACAAAAACTTAGAAACCCCAACTTCTGATTTACTTTCTCCTTCAAGTCTGAATCAACAACAGACAACAACAAAATCACTATCAGTAACTCCATGATCTTCTCAACCTATTTCTATCTCAAAACTCTAATTTAATTTCTCGAATTCGACAGAGAAGGAATAACAGGAGAAGAGGAGAAAAGAGAGAAAGAAGAAGAAGATAAGAATGAGAGAATGTAAAAGAATAAGAAATTAGATCCTCAATGGTGAAGATAAGACCAAGGATAATACTATTGCATACACTCTTTTTTCTAAGGGAACCCCGGGTCGTTCTATTTGTGAAAAGACTACCTTGCCCTTCAAATCAGTCTGATGATTACTTCTTCGTCTGGTATCTGATTGACACGTTCGAGTAGTCAATTCCGCATAACTTTTCGAGATCTATCTAACGATATTAGTTTCGTAAGTACATCGCTGTTAGATTAATTCCTATTAATTAATGTTCGCGTTAAAATAATCGAGTAATTATCGACTAAGGCGTCTCTTGACTAGTCTAATGGCGTTGACGAGCTTGAGGTTCCTTACAATTTTCTACTGAGATTTCAGTCAATACTTGGAAAAAGCATTTCCAGGAATTATGAAAACCGATTTTGTGTTTATTGCATATCTTTGAGAATATTCGGTTTTGAAAATTCCTTCGTATCCAAACTTCCCTTGTCTATAAATACATAAGTTTGTATTTCTAGGAAACTAATCCTCAGATCCAGCAAAACTACCTAGTTGTGTTGTTACTGGTGGAGCCTCCTATTCGGAGAGAAAAATACCCTAATTAGGCGAAATCTCTTACAGCCGCTCGGTTTAAAGACTTCTTTGGGATTGAAAATCTATATTAGTACCGTTGGTGGGAAACTATATAATTGTAGTTTATTATTAGTTTTCGATTGATTTGATTGACTAACAGTTGTTGAACTTTGATTGCACCTAGTTTGTTTATGCTTGAGAATCTTCTCTTATGATATAAGATTTACTCAAACTAGATCGAAGTGTCGACGGGGATCTTTAGACTGTTTGATCTAAAGACGTCTTGTGATAATCCAACGTTCCAACGTTAACAAACTCCGTTATGTGTGTGATTGATCACAAGAGATTCAAGTTGATTGTGTGCGGTGTTTATTGAAGATCAAAGAAGATTTGAAGAAAAGAAGACTTTTGGGTTCATAATATTTGGTGTGCACAATATTTGATTCGGCTGGAAAAGGATCCAACTAAAATCGGTTTATCCTTGTGAAAGATTGGATTGGTTAGTTGAGTAGATCGGCATCAATACACTTCTTTGTGATTAATAGTATTGATTGCATAGTCTAAACAATTACTACTTTGGTAGTTGTTAAGAGATTGATCTAAGGACCCGAAAAACGAGTTTATTGGTTAAATGGAAGAGTCTTTGTCAAACTCATATCACTTTGTTTGAAAAGAGTTGCTACCGAACATATTTGTTGTTCCTTTATTGTTTGGAATACAAACCAAAATGAATTTTTCCAAGTGCGTGACTTATTGCAAGTTGGAGGCGCAGGGATACTGAGGGAACTAGGTGAACTATAGGTTTAGTTGCTTGGTCTCAACTATACGAAGTTGGTTTGATTTTGTGTAGCGGATTAATTCTGAGAGTATCAATTATGGACTAGGTCCCGGGGTTTTTCTGCATTTGCAGTTCCTCGTTAACAAAATCTTGATGTGTCTTTTACTTTTATTTTTCGCAATTGTAATTGTGCTTATTATAATTTAAAGTAAAATACACAAAAGTTAATTCCTTATTACTTGATAGTCAATCCTATAGTGTTTGGTTAAGTCCGAACCTAGTATCAAGTAACCACACTTTGTTGGTTGTATTGTGTCAATCTAGTATCTATAGACGATCACACAAAGTGTGCATAACCGATTAGTTGTATTGTCTCGACTCAGTCCATAGACAATCATTTTCGGAGAAAGGACTTATAGGTGCAAATTTTTTAGATTGAGGTATATTTGGGTACCCTCGTCTTTTCAATTTTAGTGTTAGATTGGATAAATATCTTAGATTGATGAATTTAGGGTTCTGAATATAGGTTTTCGAGATGATCACGGCTAGGATATCATATCGTCCTAGCCGTAATGTATAAATAATCCATGTCGGGATATTAAAAACTCCCAGCCGTTAGGGGTGCACACGGTTAGGAAAATTCGAGATCTCAACCGTCGGTTATTTTATATGGATGGGACATTCCTAACCGTAAGTTGTTATGTGTTTGCAGAAAATATTTGAGTGATGAGTATTTTGGTTGGGAATTTCCTTGCCGTAACAAATTTTTCCGAATCGTGTTGTATGTTTCCTAGTCGAGACTATGTTAGCCTCACACTTCCCAGTCGATTTTCTGTCATACAGATGGGTTGTCTGATGTTTCCTAACCGTAATTTTATTACTCTAAGTGAATTTCTTCTATCTTCTTATATGTTTTACACCATTTTTAGGAAGCCTGAAAAAGAGAAAGAACTCCAGGAACTACCAGCGTGTGATATTGCTACGATGATGGTACGTATGCTAAGTATATGATTCTTATTTTTCATATACGTTTCTCAAATTATGTACAAATATTGATTGAATGATGTGAACTTGATACGAAAACAGGTCAAGCGAGCTAATTGGATGTCCAGGGGACTGACCCATAATATTTAGGAGGTTATATATTTGGGTTGCGATCAAAATCATGATTCTCAGGCTTCAGGAATTACATAATCCAACAAAGGATGATCTCTATACTAACGATGAGGATGATTGGATGAGTGGTTCCCAAACTTTTCATAGTTCTTCATCATGGTCTGAGGATGTTCCCAAGAATTTTGGTCATAGTGGATGAGTGGTTTATGTACTTGTTTAAGTTATTTCAACTTTTCATTATGCAAGGCTTACTTTTAGTATATTTTAGGTTATGAATTTGGGTGGATTTCATTTGTTTTAAGTATTATCATATTAATTTACCTTGAATGAATAAATACTAGTATTTTATTCATCATATTTCTGTTTAAGTATAACGAAGTGAAATCTGTTATGACAATCCAGGGTGAGTTACGGCTAGGTTAACCCTTTGAATAACCTAGTCGTATAGTTCAATCGGCTGAGATAACAGCCGTAACATGACTTACGGCTAGAATTACTATCCATAAATCTTAAAGAACCCATACTTACGGGTTAGCATTTGAAGCGGTAAATAAAGTAACGTATAGGTTTTTCGCCGTAAGTTTGCGAAAAGCTAATTTACCAGGTCATTGGGTAATTACGGATAACGGGATAGGTCTTGTTTGCGTATAACCTAGACTTAAGTACCTATAAATAACCATTATCTTCTAAACATATAATAAGACCAAATTAGATTGTTCATTTATAATGAGTGATTCAAAATACATAGGTTCACACCACACCACATTTTTATCATTTTAATCACCACCCTTCAAAAAACATTGTTATCATATTATCAAAACCTTCACACCACATTTACTCATAGTCATCCTCATCGGAAATCTCATATTCATACCCATCGGAAGTCATTAGTACACACGGGACATCCGTCGACAATTGTAATGCCAACCACAATTTAAATCTTTCTTTGAACCAATTACAACAACCAATGGTATTTCGCCGTGACCACCGTCTCCCTTCCTTAATGGAGGTAATGCGCATCCTTCTTTCAATTGGAGGCTGATATAATGGTTCATGTTCACAAACCCCATGATGACTATCTTTGGTGATTCTGCTTCGGTAAAAATACGTCTAGTTGGTGCGTATGCAACACTATGTCCATAGGAGATGTAATGAATAACACAATGGAATGAGTTGGAAAGTAGATATCCACATATTGACATTCTCATCCAACATTCAATTTTCAATATAGTGTTTCCCCTTAAACTCCGTTAAAATGCTTGGAATTTCTCACTTAGCACCGCCTCAATTTCTTCTCTTTCACATCTCATCATATTGGCTTGTAGAAATCGGGGAAACCACGTAGTTCAAGCAAACACTTTTCCTTTACATAATTATTTTTTTTCTAAATCCCAATCTTTTGAATCCTAAAAGGTCCAAGTTGATCTACGAACACATGGTAACCACAATTTTCGTCGCCTTCAACATCGTCGATGGACTTAACGTACTCATGAATAAAATGTGATAAAAAATGCATGTAATTTTTATACATTGTGGCGGTAGTAAACAAGCATACTTATCAAAATTTTCCTTGTGTGCATCGGTCTCGCAAAATACTTCTCGAGACCTTGATTGAGTAATGGATGGCTGAATGATAGTTGTTTCCAAAATTGATCTATATCTTCAATCAAAATCATCTTGAGGGATAATTGGCTACCGCATGATTACATGGGAGGCCCAAAACCGACATGATGGGACAATTACATCTGATTCCCGGTGGAAAATTAGTTTTCTCCCAAGTCTCCACTTCGTCCGTAACTTTTAGGATTGCCCATATAGAAACGTATAAACTTATTCTCCGAAGCCAAGGGCTCTCCAAATAATCTTCGATCTTTCTATATCGTGTCTTTTCAAAATAAACTTTAATTATATCGAGATCACGCTTTAAATACTCAACCATAGATTCAAGAACAACAACAAATCCATCATCACAACCATTTGACTTACTTTCGAACCGATAGTGAAAATACTCCACCGTGCTTGTGACTTGGTTGCCATAATGTCTATAATTGTTTACCCATGCACTAACAAACTTTTCTTTGTGGGGATCAAATAACTCGTTCTTCAAATACGATATAACATCCGGCTAGGTAGCCCATTTTTCGAATACAAAATGCTCCCTTCAGAAAAAAGCTTCTTCCGTGAGCGACCATATTAATTCTTCCCAATCCAATTGAAAATCCTCCCATTTTACCTTGGATATTTTGTCATCGATCTCAAACTTATATTTCTCTTCTTGTTGTTTCTCTAATGGTAGTTTTTTAATCCACTCCATCTCGGTTTCTCTTGTTAGCCAAATAACCCTCTTGCAATTAGTTTGTACATTGTTCCATAGATGGAACATGCAACGATGATGATGCACGACGGGAAAAACACGTGGTGCGGACCACATCAATGCTTTCTCCTTATTCGTAATCAACACCATAGGAGTATAACCTTCTTGACACAATAACTTCACCTTTTGTAACGCCCACATATAAATTTTCTTTGTCTCGTATTTGAGAAACAAAACGCAACGGTAAATATCAAATCGGTAGATGTTTTCCCAGCAAAGTTAAATATCAGAATGTGGTACTTATTTTTTTTATACGTGCAATCCATAAAGAGAATTTTATGAAAGCATCTTTTTAATTGTACACGTTCTGGATTCGCGATAAACAGATATTCCATTTCTTTTTTTCATTCGTATCATAAGGGGTGGAGTACTTTGCCTCCACAAAAAAAAAACAATAATTATTGTATAAGAACTCTCTCTTGTCACGTCTCATTATAGTTAGTTTCCAATGAAGATGAGTTTTGGGGTTTTAACACCTTCACACCACTAAGAATATCAATAGGTCTTGTGCGTCTTTTACTCAACATGTGTACTAACTCCTTTTCTAAGGGGTTGAGCCTTGCTGTATAAGGAGGTTGATCAAACTCACCGGGATAAGATGATTATGGTAACTCGACACGACTTTAACCATAAACCACACTTTCTTCTCTTTGTTAAATTTAAATTGAAGATTGAAAGGGCATCCACACTTCTTCGTATCATGATGTCCCTTCTTCCTTGTGCTTTTTGGTTTATACTCACTACTTTTTCCATCGGCTCTCATACTTTCCATTACACCGGAAAACCATTTGAAAGGTGGTATCTGTAGCTTATTTATGCTGGACTATTATGCACATCTTTTTCATCCCTTCTGATCGAGTCCACTTCTTCGAATCGTTCTTATCATTCCACTCATAGTTGTTTGCATAGTGGGCACTTATGTCCTTGGAAACTAGCACAAGTGAGGGTTGGTCTTCCATAACCACCTGTTGGTCTTCTACCGGAAAGTACGGTATAATATGTAATAAAATGAAATATGTCAGATCATTTGACAATTTTTCTTTAAAATAAAACACAGAAACGACTGGGTCGACAAGGGAAATCCGGCCGTCATAAAGTATACGGCTGGGTCGACAAGGGAAATCCATCCCGTCATCAATTACATGGCTAGGTCGACAAGTGAAAATCCAAAAAGTAAAATAGTTTACGATCAGGAATTCCGGGCCATAAATCGACATGTAATCTGAGAATGTTTGGATGAGTTAGCTTACGGCCTAGAAAACGAGTCATAAAACAAAAACGTCCAGGTAGCCAGGCCGTTAAAACAATTACGGTTGGGTATCCCAACCGGCGCCAAAAGCATTAAATAACATTTAATGTTTATGTCGACGAAACCGAGCCGTTGACGCCAATATTAAATAGCATTTAATACTTCCCATGCACGTAGGAAACACCTCGTTGTAAATTTTTAGTTACGTCCAGGATTTTTTATCATTATATCAGTAAGTCTTTGGTAACGCTGGGAGTTCATCAAGAACGAGCTGTTAAACATAATGACGGACAAGAGTTCATGGTTTCATAGCCGTGATTGGACCCGGCGGCTAAAAACCTAAAATTTTTGGAAGGAAACAAACGATACTTCTCGCAACTATGACCTTCAAAACTAAAACTGGAGTTATATTAGAGTTATACCTGGTTATCTTGAGCATTTATTTCTTTGATTTCTTCTTCTTCTTAGGTTGGTCCTTCCAAATCATAGTAAGGTTCATAATGGTTATACGAGTTTGAGAAAAAAATTCATGATTTTCTGAAAATTCAGCAAAGAACTGATCGTTGTTGATGGGTATTAATATGTTATCGTATTTTGAAGATGAGGATTCACCTACATCAAAAGTCTTGTTAGAATCACTCATTTCCAAATTTTTTTCCCAATTTTCTTCTTCTTTTCATCTATTTCTTCTTCTCTTCCCTCTGATTTTTTTAGATGATTTGGTTTTCATCTTCATCACTTAACTTAAAGAAATAAATTAGTCTTAATTGATTAGCTAATCATGATTAGTGATGTTAATCAGGTTTATTATCTCTAATTAAATGGGGGCATATTAGTCATTACGTAAAATATTTGGATAGGAGGTGTTCACTATTACCATTTCGTGACCCTATGCAGCCCCAAAAAAAACTAAGCATTTTCGAGCCCTAATAATAGGATTCATTTACAAACCAGCTAGCTCAATAGGTTCAGTTTTGTACCAACCGAGTAGTGATCGGTTTCTAGGTGTCGGTTTTACGTAACCGAAATAAAATGCCAAGACCATGTTCAGGTAACAACAAAATTTGAATATGGAGATGGCGCTGGAGGTAAACATGAGGTAGTATCTTTTCCAGCAAATTTCGCAACTGTTGTACTGTAATGTCCATCGGAAAACTTAAGGCGTGGCTTTCTTTCGTAGTTCCGCCTTGTTTGTTTGCAGCTGATTTGACGTCTGGGTCTGAGTCAATCTCTGGCTCGCACCGAGTCAGCAACCAAACCTTTTGTTTCCATTTTGAGTCAGATCTGACGCAATCTCTGACTCAGACATAACATCTGACTCGGACCCATTTGAGTCATGTAATAAAATATCCCTGACTCATGGGACCAAACCACTGACTCACAAACATATTGAGTCACATCCAAATGAATGAGGTGATTTCAGTCAGATTCATATGACCCAGATGAGTCAGGAGTAAACAAACATGATGTTCGCTTCTCAAAATTGAACAGTTATCAAAATTGAGCTAATTAGTGAAATTGGATCCGGATTTGTTATTGTCTTGGTTGAAAAATAAACTGAAAAGCAATGAATCGGTAAAAAAGGACAACTAGCTAGGATGGAAAGGAAGAGACCGGGGGATGTAAACTGAAAAGCTACTATAACTTGACAGAGACCACATCAGAGTGTCGAGTGTCAGGTATTGGCATATTACCTAGGCAATGGGGTTTTACCAAGAAGGATGCTATGGTAAAGTATAGCTATATCTATGGGGATTCTTGGCATTTTCGATCAGTAATGGTGCAAAATTGTTGGGCAGTCTCCTTGAAAGTGCATGCATATAAAAATGATAGAGAAATGGTCAAGGGATTGTAATAGGAACCTGCATGCAAATTTCAAATGAAAGGAGCTGCGCAACTTGGCTCAGATGCCACTGCTCAATCAAAGTTTGCTGGTATCATCTATACTTTTATAAATTTATAATGGTATTCATCAAAATGTTGGAAGTTCTTTTCATATCCATTACATGATAATTTACAAAAGAAGTGCTAGCTTCAGTTTAACCACACGAAGAAGAAGCTTGACGAAGGCAGTGATTATGGTGACAATGACAAACACTGCATAATATGTTTGCGTATGGTGCCATGCAAGCTGGTTTATTTGTACATTACTGAGACACAAACTCTGACTATTTACAGACTGGCAGATCATTGAAACAATCAAAGGTTGATGATGGACAAAGGTGTATAGATGAAATTATCGGCAAAAAAACAGGGTTATGAAGATAACGCTAGACAAAACGGGTTACTATGAGAGATAAGTTTTTACCATCAAAGCTCCAGTAGGATCAGAAAGTAGATGTCCTACAAGTAACTTCCGCATACTGTTTGGTGCAATTACAAACATGTAAACGGCGAAAAGTAACAGGTCAGTTGAAGAGAGTGAAGATCCCAGAAAGCCTTTCCACATCCTGCAACATGAACATGAAAAGTTGAATGCATTAATATCCTCAAGGTTTCCTGTCAACTTCAACTATAAGATGAAAATTTTACTGCACAACTTAAGAAGTTGGGGTGTCAGGCTTACCAGTCTGGTAGGCCGAAAAAAGTCTGGAAGAATGTTCTTATGCCTTCAATATCCAGTTGCACAATCAGCTCTAGCCCAAAGAGAAAGAATGATCTTTGACGTTTCCTTTCTTTAGGCCATAGAGTGTTCCACGCTGACATTTATACAAAAACATGTAAGCAATTCATCAAATTGCAGCATAACTAGAGTTATGATTGACAGAACAATACATACCTCGGCTTGAGAGATTGATCGTACTATTTTCTTGAGTAGCTATCCACTCTGAGACACTATTAGTCTTCAAAATTTCTGCAATTACAGACGCAAATCTTGGAGCCTCGGACAATGATCTCACAACTGAGTATCCTGTTTTAGAAAAAACAGCAGAAAAGAAAAATATTTTAGTTTACCAATAGAAAAACAAGATGGGGAATAATTGATGTTTTCTTACCTGTGGCCGGATGCACCATGCTGGCTGCAGCACCAAATGCAAGGGTCTTTTGCTCTGTGCTAGGTAATGCGCCACCAACTGGAATATAAGACCACTCCTGTGAAACATACAACAGCTTGAGTGCATCAGAAAATGCTCCAAATTGCACGGAAACTATGACAGCAAAATAAATAAGTAACGGCACTACAAATAAAGTAGGAAAATAATGTGTATACTTCTTCATGAACTTTTGCAATTTTAATACCCATCTTGTCCAATCGCGCCATCAATTTCTTCTTCAGTTGATCAAAAGGAACGGCGTTTTTGGAAGCCAAACAAGTTTCCTGCACAAAATAGTAAATGCCTTCTCAAAAAACTCGTTGAAAATATAGCGAATACAAGTTCACAAACCACGGTGCATGTATCAAACCTCAAAGAAAACTCTTGTTGGTGACATGGGCATGGCATAAAGAAATGAAGGGTATTCCTCATCTACGCATTTCACTTTTTGTTTCATGTAGTCTCTATAGTCCATGAAAACCATTAGGTCTGGATCATACGGGCTATTTTCCACCTCAACCTCCAAGCCATATGCTGTCTGCACAGAAACACGAGGACCTCCTACATCATACTCCAACAGTTTCCCTGAAGCTGCTCCAGATGCAACAGTAACAAGCCTGCAGCAGGAAAAGAGATGTCGGGAAGAGCACAGGCACTTAACAACTAAGACAAAAGGGTATCCAAAATACCTGCAAGGGATCACAATCCCACTTTCACAAGCTACAAGACGATGCCCATCCTCCGCTTCATCTATTCTCTCCACCTTAGAGTCAAGGTATGAAACCCCCGACTCTACACACCTATGGGACGTCAACCGAATCTATTAAATTTGATAACGGGATAAATCAATATGTTGGCAATTGCAGGTTTCATTTATGGCAAAGAACTTCAATTAATAAAATGATTGAAAAATTGGTTATTCTTACCTTTTCAACAACTCTTCGTATAGCAACTGCCTATCAACTCTTCCATATGCACGGCCAATCGTGATTGGTTTATCGCTATCGAGATATACTATGGTATCCTTCCAAACATGCTCAATACACCCTTCAAGCCCAAGATCTAAGAATACAAAAGGATTAGCTTTGAATTAAAATACAGAACGCATTTTGAAGTAGAAATGATGCGCAATCTACCTTGGAATTCATCCTCCCAGACTCCATAATTGTTTGTAAAAGGTCGATCAGGTCCAATTAGACCGACTTGTAGGCCTAATTTAGCTGCTTCTGCAGCCAGGGAAAGACCAGCCGGACCACAACCAATTATAACCAAATCTAGTACAGATTCTCCAACAGATATTGAGGGCAACTGCATAATGGCAGTAAAAAATGATTTCATAGACAAAAATATTAATACACAATGCACTACATGGTGGCACCAACGGAGGAAATCAGAACTAATCTTACTCAAAGACAAAGAACGTAGCACAAACAAGTACGTTTTTCGCCTCTATCTAAAACAGTAAAAGCAAACCAAAGCCATCACCATAGCACCCACAAACCCCACATGGCATCTCAATTTTCCTTGTCAGTGCTATTTGAACTCCCAAATGCAGGGCTGTTACCGATAAATGTCCATGAATGTTTCGTTTACATTGTGACGGCATTGAAAGCAAATTATCTCCTAAATCTCCAATTCTTAATTCTTTATAGGTCAAATTTTTTGCAGAAATTTTCAATAAAAATCAAAATGCACCCACAAACCCATCATTCAAATTTGCAGCTACTTCCCTATATACCCTTCCTACAAACTGTAATTAAATCTCTAATACTCACTCATTGGCTCAAAATAGATGAAACCCAGACATTGTTTTACCTACTAGTCATAAATCTTAACAAAGATTATTCATCAAAAATCACACAAAAAATATTTAAAAAAAATCAAAGAATTGAAATTTCATACCTTATCAGAAATCAGAATATGTTTGTCCATGGGTTTCTTCTGTTGCATTTGAACAAACAAAATCTCAGAACCACCAGCTTTAATATAATCTTCTTCATCAAAAAACCCTTCTTCTTCTTTAACAACCACACTACTGCTCCCACTACTACTACTACCGCCATTACTAGCCTTAACTCTAACCACCGAAGATGAAGTATGAATTGAATGATTACAGAAATGGGTTTTATCTCTAATAATCAATTTATTTGTTCTTTTAGACCTCCAGATTGGATATGGAGACACTACTTCCATTACTCCACTGTTCCTAACTCCAACAATATGCTCCATTTTTAAAACTAAAATCCCCCCTACTCTACTAACATTACTAGCTACAAACATTCACCTGAACCAAGAAGAAGAACAGAAAATTTGTTCGACGAAAATGAAAATATCTTGAAAAATTTCTGTCGGGGTATGTCTGAAAGGAAACCAATGGATAGGGAGGAGAAGAGTCTTGCGGTTTGAATTGAAAACCAGCGGTTGTTATCTATCCTTTGAATTGGTGACGTGGATGAATATGATTGGTTGTATTAATTTGGAGAAGAAGTCCTACTGACTTTTTGTTGTTGTATGACTTTGTGTACACAACTGGAGCAGTTGGGTTGGGTATTTGTTGTATTCATACAACTTGTGTGAAAGTGGTCTTCTTTCCCATCCCGTCTCTATGAAAGTGAGTCGGTTCAGTTGTACTAATTTGTGAAGGTTGTTTGTTGAATTGTTGTATAAGAAGATTTTATGACTTTTTGGTAAATATACTTTTAGTGTATACAATTTGAGCAGCAGCCATGTGATCAGTGTGAGTACACACAAGTCGACTAGTATTTTTTTCCTTTCTTTTTTTATTGGAAAAAATATAGTATATAGTTAGAAATTAGTAAGTACTAAGAGTCTAAGAAGTAAGACCCAGTAAAAATGCTACTTCCAAGTTACAGACACTTGTGAGTAGCCCACATATAGGGAAAGCCCTAAAATATTTAATCAACCCTGGCCTAAAAAGAGCCCCAATGAAAAAGACATTAACAATCACAAGAATCCTAATAAGCTGTGTGGATACATGTATCCAGAAATTGTTTTTTGATTTCTAAAAGTAAAAATATCGTAAGTTAGTTAGGGTACACAATTTCAGAATGATTTTTAGAAGCAAAATAGCTATTTTTTTTAAAGCAAAATGTTATTACTCCTTATGTCTGCTTCTTAAAGAATATCTAAACAACCTTGTAAGTTTTATTACCTGTAACAATAGATGGGGGTTTAATAAATGAACAATACTTGTTGGATACCAAACTCTCCGGATTAAGGTATGACCAAACTAATAGGAGCTAGATAATAAAACAAAATAAAGTCCTCTGGAAGTAAAATCTAAGAATCCGTTAACCATACATATTTAGTAATGGCTAAACTGCCCATGTTTAATTAGCATTAATCAACTAATTTAGATTAGTTAATATAGTTAGATCAATTAATTGAGTTATTGGTTATAGAATCAAGTATTTATGAATTTGATTGGAAGATTTTGGGAAAAATTGTTTTTGAGAATTTTATAACGAAAATAAATGATGCTATCAAACACTCTAAAGATTGACTTACACAGGATTTGTTGGTTTAATTTTTCAAATTAACTAAGAAATTAACAATTTCAGATTTTTCTATGAATGAAAAGGCGTGATGCTCGCCTAACAAATAGCACGCTGACAACAACAAATCGGCGGGTTGGTATTAAAAAAAAATCACGATCTTTCACAGGGACTTAAAAATATCGTCATGCTTTATTTATTCGTTATGCTAAAAATATTATACCATGAAGATTAGTGGGATGTTTTCATCCAGGAAGGTGTGAAATTTAAGCACCTTTGATCGTCACGGTCACAGTGTTATATAATGACGACCAGGCAACAATCAGCATCCTCCAATGTTACTGACCATGATGACTAGATGGGTATTTTCATCTATGAAGGTGCGAAATTGAAACATCCCACGGTAATAATTTTTTATCATGTCCATTACCTGTTAGTTAGTTGTCGTGGTCGTGATATTCTTAACGTAACGATTATGTGAATGTTACTTACAAAAATGAGAAATTGTCACGATACTTATCCTTCGTCTGTGACGATCAAAGATAAACATAAAGAGTCGTCACGGAAGTTGAAGAAATACCATGACGACCAAACAACTGACGAAATTTTTCATTCGAAAACACGACGATAAAGGAGATTGAGAGAAGAATTGCTTGTTAGAGTTGATAAAGAGGGAGAAGGGAGAAGGAAATGAAAAGGTTTAGAATCAAAACTAAAAAAGACTAGTTTTTAGTTAGTAATATGAGAAGGTTAGTGAAGTAATTTTATGCACTTTAGACGCCTCTTAGCACACTATTTTGGGTAGGTTTAAGTTTCATAAATTTGGATATACTCCAATCCAGCGAGTAATGCAAAAAAAAAAAGCAAATTTAACAAGAGTGAAGTGTGAAGTTTGGCAAGTTTTTCTAATGAATTGTTGATAATCGATGTAAGACTATATCATACCTGCCATCAATCGCCTTTAATATCTGGCGCTAACGAGTTACAAACTCAGGTCATCAGGATCATTACTCAAAAAATTTATCCATGTAATAACCGGTCTTCTGATTTCTTATTTATTTTAAAAATTTAGCACACGATTGTCTCATCTTTATTAAAGTTAATATAATCATGGTAAGATAAGAAATCTAAAATTGTAAAATAAGAAATCCAAATCCGTAACGGAGGAATTTCTAGCTATAAATGTTGACAAATTTGGGCTTCCTTTTAGTCCACATAGTAATAATCTCACTAAATTCAAGAATGGGTCTTCGGGGTGCCGTTTTTGGGGTGCCTGGTATTTCTCGTACGAACAAAATGGAAAGGATCAGTGCGTGTTCTTCTGGACAAATTTGATTGTGAGCTTTCCACTTGAGTCTTGATTGTATTTAATATGGGTTAGTTTTTTGATCAACTAGTGATTTTTTAATTCTTTACCTATGCATTGTACAAGGTTTCCTTACTTTGTTTGCTGTAAATAATATCCTAATCATGGAGAAAGTGCTGCTTTTATGGGAAATCAAAATCTGCAAGTGTTCGACTCGACATCTGTTACATGAGCAATGATATCGCCGATGCTACTAGCCTGTATCATTACATTGATAATGAAGACGCGCTGAGATTCTAGTCTGTACACAGTTCGAAGGCTTACGGGTAATTTATGGGGCGGACGACGAGGTTGCACAACCTGCTGTTGCACTATTAATTGGCTCTCTTCTGAGATTTGTCTTGACTCTTGATAAACTGTCCTGTTCTATTAACCGTCGTGTTTCATCTTTTATATGAAAATAAATCTGTTGCTTATTTTAGTTTCTGCTGAGCCCTATGTATCTGTAGTGAGAACAGCATTCATATGGTTTAGTATCCGTATGTTCTACGCATTACCATTGAACTCTGATACTCAGGGAGGTGCTCCCAAGACAACCAGGTCCCGGAAAATGGAAACCGGCCATAATATTATATGCACGGTAACAGGCAAGTGGGTTTCACGTGCGCCACTGAAGATGGGGTTATTTTTTGAGACATAAATACTACTACCTCCTTTTTAAAATGGTAGTATTTGCGCATTAAAAATTATTTTAAAAAGGCAGTATTTGCGCATTAAAAATTATTAGGGTTTATGCAATGAATTTTCAGCGATAGACGTGATCTTCAGGTAAGAAACTTTTCTTTCTATCAAGATGCTTTCAGTTTCCAGTAAAAACTCGTGCAACAAAAGCTTAACAACAGCATCAGCATCAGCATCGATTATAGGCAACAATAGTAATCTCTTAATAGACATTCTATATCGTTTACCAGCAAAATGTTTGTTTGTATTCAAAACCGTATCGAAACAATGGCTAACCCTAATATCTGATCCATACTTTGAAAGAAACTACAATATTCGTAGTCGCCGTCTTTTTACACCTGCACTGTTTATGAAGAAAAGATTGACAACACTACTAGGTACGACAGAATCAGATTTTGAAACACTGGTCATGGATGAACGGAGAGGTATTGATTATGTTCCATTCAATGCTCCAATTACTGTTAAACATAGCAGCTCGATTTAAGATTTAGAGCAATCTTGCCATGGTCTTGTTCTTTGTAAAATTCAGAATGGTGGTTTGGACACACCTTATGTCGTGTACAATGTCCATGAGGCGTTGCAGAACACTTCCTTCACCTCCATTAAGAAAACCTGATGGCCCTCGTGTTTTTAGTGTCACTATAGCTTTCGATCCTGCGAAATCAAGTTACTATGAAGCTGTTTATGTCTGCAAAACAGATGTCAGCAAAGAGATATATCATATAGAAATCTACTCTTCTAAGACAGACTCTTGGAGAGACGCAGGAGATCCCTTTCCTTTCTATTTACCTCATTCTGGTGTGTATTGGAATGGTTCAGTCCATTGGATCAACCAGTGGTCGGCAATTCTCCATTATTTTGATATTGATTGCGAGTTAATGAAGAAAATTGCAATGCCTACGGATCCCAGGGAAGATTTTAGTAGGCACATAGTATACTTCAATGAGTGCAGGATACATTTTAGCAGCAAGGATTTATTTTGATGATAGCAAAAGAATGATGATGCCTGGGAAAAAAAACAAACTCATCTAAATATGTAGACTCTTCTAGTAATTAGGTGAGATCGCTAAAAACCAAATTAGGAAAAGAAAAACATCATCAACCTAAGAAAAATATAGATGCGGAAGCAAGGATCTTTTCCTGCTCTGATACCATCATAAAATATGAATGGTAAGAGGGAAATAGAGAACACACAGAAGATTAAAGTGGTTCAGTCCATCTGACCTACATCCATTGATAAAACCCATAAGGGTGAATTGTATTAGAGATCTCTAGAACTTACAGAGATGATATACATTTACATGATAATTCCTATTTATAGGATTATAGGATAAAGCAGTAATCCTAGATAGGATTATAGGATAAAGCAGTAAACCTAGATATAACAAACTTGACTAGATCTTCTACTGACTTGGTCTTGGTCTTCCGAATATCTCACCTTGATATCCTCGGTGAGTATATTCCAACAGAGATGCGCAAGGACGAAATGCCCCGTTATGACATTTGGGAGATGCGTATGGACTATTCGGGATGGAATCTCAATGTTGATCTTGGTCCATTAACAACTGTATACCCTGGCATTATGTTAGATAAAGCTGTTTTTATCATTCGTTTTAAACTGCGTCTGCTGCTTATTGAGGAAGGCGAAGATTCATCAAGGTTGATATTATGGATAGGGAAGGACAAGGTGGTATCCTTTGACCTTAAAACTAAGAATTTTAAGGAAATGTATGATATTAATCCCGATGCTTGGATGGAAGGGTTTGAATATATCGAAACACTTGCTCATCCGTGATATCGATGTGAAGGAACCAAGTACCGCCTGAAATTTCAGATTCTTATGTAAAATCCATTGGTTGCGATAATATTAATGACGACCTGGATGATTCTAGTTTGTGTTTGCATGGACCACGACCTAGTATTTTCAGGACAACCATGTGTAGGACAACTTGGTGGAGGTGGGAATATGCCTTCTTGGTGTTCATGACAGCAGCATGCAATTCCAAAGCGTAGCAAATATGGAGTCACCAAGTGAGCACCTAGTACCGACAACTTCACCCTCTTACTCTGAGCATGTATCTCTAGGTTTGTCAAATGTACTTCTGAGATTCTCAAGCTCCAAATTATTCCTGAGAAGGTCCGACATTAATGTTTCTTTGCGGATTGCTCTGACGTTTTTTATTTTGTGCATTTCCATCACAAGTTACTGCTTAAACATAAGTACAATGTTCTCTTCTCTGTCTTCACCTGTTTTATCCCTGGCTATTGGCTGCTTTTAAAAGTTCAGTGGATCTTTAATATCTGACAATATCATATTGGCTGATATCTGATTCATACTTTGAAAAAAGCTATAATCTTCCGAGTCGTAAACAAAGACGGCGTACTTTGCGTACCACATGTGTACACATATATCTCACTATCAGACACGTGTATATAAAAAGGTACGTGGAAAGCATGCAGGCCAAAACATCAAAACATGATGCGTCATGAAACACCGAATAAACCCCGAGGAGTTACTTTATCTCATCCCCAAAAGAGGAGCTAAGATCAACGGTGGAGAGAAAGTTAGCTGACACGGACTGACAGGGGCAGAAGACACTTGTCTGACACGAGCAGACCCCTCAACTACCCACATTAAACACTCTGAGCAGTGTACGTGTCGACCAACCTGTGGAACGAGCGAGGATGCCTCTGCGGGATCAAGGGGCAAACGCAGACCTCCGCGTGATGGACGCAAAGACACAAGAAGATAAGGTTCCAACGGTCTTCAGAGATGGGTCCCACGTTCTAACCTTATAAATACCCAATCTCCACCAAGAGGAAAGGGGATCGAAAATATCAGGAAGGGAAGGAGAGAAAGAGAGAGAAATAGTAAGGGTAAGTTAATCCCTTAGAGGAGAGAAACATGTAAACCCCAAAAGTCATTCAACTATTCGTGTAACCGTGAAGAACATAGTAAAACAACAAACCCCGTGGATGTAGGCCTTAGTGCTGAACCACGTAAACCTTGGTCTTATTTACATTTCAGCACTTTACATTCATTTAGCTCCGTGCATGTTTACTTATATGTTTTGTTTTCCTTAAAATTTATATCCCATGCACAAACGCCATGCATGGAGTTGTTGGATGAGGCCATGATAAACCCGAAGGTTTTGAGCCAATGAATCAACACCAGGGTACCATCATCATAATCTCTTTAGATGATAATGATTGATTGTGAGCGTTCGGACCCCCTCGTGGTTTGTGTGCTCACACCACCCTTTGGATTACTATGGGACAAAGGGACGGAAGGTGATTCGTCAAGCCAACTCCCTTCACGCTCCGGATGTGGCCGCTCTTTTCTATTTGACAGATCGGGTCTTCAGCAGGAAAATCCTCTAAAAACTGTTTTGATAAGGGAACCGGAACTTTCTATCTAGTTTTTATCGTCAAATATTTGTTTTGAAAACATAATATCAAAACTCCATCAAACAAAGTTGTAGAACATTTCCAACCATAGTAGAATCTCGCTAGAACCTAAGCGATTGTCGAAGAAGCTGAAGAACAAAACTCTTTATGAATCAACCAACATGAAAAAAATAAAGTTAAACCCTCTCTAAGTAAGTAATTCTCTATCAAACTTATGATTTTTATGCAACTTTGGTTTTACAAGATCCAACTTTTGTTAGATTGCGGGTCAACTTAGCTCTACTGTAACATGTTGTCACAATTTCGGTTGATTGATCTACTCTTTAACTCTTAGCTCTACTATAAAGGAAGAAATTGGATACAATATTCTGAATATTTAAATTAACTTATCTGAAACCCGCCTAAGGTTTGATGAAATGCCTCATCGATATGTTATTACATGGACTATACAGTCTATACTGATATCTAGAAGTTGAAATAGTAGGTAGATTGCAATGTATTCAAAGTGTGATTGTGTTGACAAAATAGACCATAAAGATGCTTGTTGGACCAATTTCTGCTTACTCACAAAAATGTTTATATGCAGGAGCATTGAATGTTGTTTGTATTATGCAGGAGAAAAACTTATTTTGTTGCTCATGTTGAATAATGTTGCCGACTGGAAACTTTGATTGGTAAACAATAATACCTTTGTCACTGTATCAAAGGCTTGTTCTGACCTTCAATTTTGTCATGTTACCAGGTGGAAGTAAAATTATGAGACACTGAATCACTTTTGGCATTCTTAGATTGGCAAAACTAGCATAGTTGTTGCATTCTTAGATCCCCAAGGCCATAACAATTTGCCATTTTTTCTTTCATAATTATTAGCATATATCTCTAGTCTTTAGGAAGAATGTTGCATCTACTTAAAGAACTTTAAGTATTTATCATCTACAAGACAAACTTAAGTGTCATCTCTTTATATGTGTTTCTGTCCAATCATCTTCCTCTTTGTCACACCTTTTCCTCAATTATTCAATTGCTAGATGAATTTCACAACTGCATAAGATAATGATCTTTGCAGGGCTTATTGTTTTTGTATCGAGGAAAGTGTAATGAGATGCAGGGCTTATTGTTTTTGTATCGAAGAAAGTGTAATGAGAAATGCAGAGAACATAACAGCATTCTAGGATCGAGTTCTTCAATATTTGTCAACTGAAAGGTTAATGATCAAGGAAGAACGATATACTATTTATCAGAAAGGTTCGAGGTCATTTGGTTTAGTTGTCTATGTTACAAAAAAATGTTAGGAACTTCAATACGGATACAGAAGATGCACTTTTTGAATATGTTAGCCCCAGGGCGTGAATGCAAATTCACAAAGGATTATTAAGTTATTTATGGATGTATTTGTTTGCATTAAACATGCATTGAGTAAACTTTTCTTTTGAAATGTCAGCCGTAGTTTTGTTTATATTTGAACTACGACTACCATTCAAAAGAAACTTATCCATTTCTCAATGCAAGTTTAATACAAATAGATACATCCATAGATAATTTCGTAAGCCTCTGTGAATTGGAAATTCACGCCTTACAACTAAAACATATGCAAGAAATTGCAGCTTACGTATCCACATTGAAGTTTCTCAATGTTTTTGAATATCGTTAACAACTAAACCGCATGATCTCTAGCTTTCTGATAGACAGTGAATTGTTATTCCATGATCATTTCCATTCGAGTTTACAAAAGATCGAAGAACTCGATCCCAAAATGCTATTATATTCTCTACATTTTCCATTACACGGTTTTTGACGTGAAAACCATAAGCCTTGCAAAGATTATTATCTTTTGGAGTTGTGAATTTCATTTAACAATAGATTATTTAATAGTAAGCCTACACATAAAGCTTGTTAAGTAAATAATGAAAGGAAAAATGCCAATTGTTCTGGTTTTGATTCTAACAATGCAACAACTATGCTAGTTTTGGGGATCTAAGAATGCCAAAAGTGATTCAATGTCTCTGTTTTTATTTTTACTGTTCTAACATCTATGCATCCGTCACCGGCAATGGAAGGAACCAGGTATGTTTCTCCCTCCAGAGATTCAAATGATGGCAAAGGTTTAGTACCACCAAAAATCAACATCATTGAATGTAAAACCAAGAAAGGTATCTGCTTCAAAATTGGGAAGCAGGATGGTACACTCAATGGATCTACATTCGGTGTTGTCAGACCATCATCGTTCAGGTTTTTATTTGCAAAATCTCTATAAGATTTGAAGTAATTGTTTATTATCTGAGCTGTAGCTCAAGGATTTTCTGTAAATGTTCTTTCCATGATTTTCAGTGAATGCCCAGAGTATCACATTATGGAAGTACTCATCTGGAATACGAGGTGTCAATCTTCTCCTTCCATTCACTGAGACTTTCACGTATGCACTCTGAAAATCAGCGTGCAAAATCGAATATTTTGTGTATGGAACTGCGGAATCGAATATTTGGATTTCATCCTCTTTACAACTTCAACACTTCCGTGATCGAGCTGAATACTATATGGGGTGTTGTCGATAGAAGTATCAAATGTAATTTTTATAAACGGTTTACAGATCCTTTTGGTTATTTTACTTTTGGTTTGTGCAACTCGAGCAAACAACTGTTACGGGCTTACAGCCGTGCATATTCGTCTAGACGTACAAATGTTGCCATTGTGGGTGTAAGTATAATAGACGTTAATTTTGTGATAGAATATATATATATATTTTCTTTCCTTTTCTTTCTTTCTTTATTTTTGGCGGGTTTCAAGAATAACAAGCATATATGATGCGAAAATGATAGAGATACCAAGAGAAAAATCTCGCACCGATATTCACAGAATTAGTGGGACCCATCACCAAAACGTGGCCCCTGATATCTCTATCACTTCCCTATATGACAAAACAAACATAAAGAAAGATGCAAAATCAAATCAACCGCAGTGTGTTGAGGATAATAGTCCCCATAGACCAGACTCCTAGCCTAGATCCTCCATATTTGAAGTCAGATGATAACAATACAAAACTACCTAAAAGAAAGCATGATTTACTAGTTTTCTTATTATATATTATCCACCCACCCTGCAGCTAATCTTCTGAGACCATAAACTGTATGTATGCATTCATCGTACTTGTCAGAAGTTCTAGTATTTCCCGTATGACTGAATGTTTTCAGAGTATTGGTGTTTCCAACTTGAGCATGTAGCTGATAATCCAAGTAGGGGCAATACATATCATCTTCTTCGTAATATTCATCATCAATGCCATTGCCTGGGGCCTGGGGGTGATCCAAAATGCCACGACTTGGAAAACCACAGGAGGATGATCCTACCACCTCGAGTTGTTTTGTTTGAACGTTGTAGAGTTTAAGACATTCTCCACCAATTTCGTCGACAATAATACATGATCAGAGATGCTCAGTATTCGAGTGGGAAAGCTTGCGATAGCAGCAGTAACAGTGTCAAAGTAACAACCTAGATCCTTAACTTGAACACTGAAACGTTCCCCCTTGATCCACATTTGCTTTTCCTTGTCGCTCAATATATACAGTTCACAGTTGAAACGTAAAACGACAACAACAACTAATCTGAGTATTACAGCGAGGATGGCCATGATGTATGCCGCTTCGGCGCTTTGTTAACACTACATATGGTACGTGTATGAAATAACACACGTTACCCTGCTGGACACGTATAGTGCAATGTATATTGAGAAATCCTTCATCTTTAGGAAATAAGATGTCTTGTAGTTCAAGTGAATCTGTGTATATATAATGTGTCCTGTACGATAATTGTATCATTGAAAATCAATAGAAACTCAAGTTGTTTCAGTTTATCTCTTCTCATGTTTATTACCTTCTTCTTTAATTTAAACCTAAACCCTAATTAGTTCTACCTTGGTATCAGCTAGGTTTAGGTCTTTTTACCCATTTTCTTCGATTATTCTTTCTTAATCCAAAACCATGTCTACTGGAACTTCTACAACCTCTGCAATCATGAAATCAACTTCTCCTTCTCTACTTTCAAAAATGGCCTCTGTCCAATTCTCTCAACCTCATCATATAATCACCGTCAAGTTGGATGAAACCAATTATCCTTTATGGCGCGCTCAATTTTTGCTATATCTTCAGGGTTACGATCTAGATGGTCATGTTACTGGTGCGAAACCTTGTCCAGCATCTCCTGTTGATGATGCAGCTCCTACACCGGCGTTTCTCTCTTGGAAAAACAGGATAAAATCCTAGTAAGTTGGTTGTTCTCATCTCTTACACCTTCTGTTTTTAGACATGTTCATCGTCTTACAACTTCCAAAGCTATTTGGGACTCTCTTGAAGCTCAATATGCCTCCAAATATGATGCACAAATTAATCATCTTCACTGTAGGCTACGTGCTCTTAAAAAAAGGTCAAAAACTATGCGAGAATATATCAATCATGCTCGAGACTTAGTGGATAGTCTTTCTGCTTCCAATACAACGGTTACCGATAAAGAATTTGGTCACTGTCTTCTCGCCGGCCTTGACAGTTCGTACGATGCAATTTTTACATCCTTGACTACCATGATGAGTTCTCTAATTGTGGAAGATTTTCTTACCTTTCTTCTAACCTTTGAATTACGTATTGAGCATCAGGCCAAAAAATTGCATGCTCATCCTGTTACTAACATTGTTGTTCCATCCCGGAATGCTTCTTCAAATTCCTCTCAATTCTCTGGAGTTTACAGCTCCGACCCAACCCAATCTACTCCCGCACCAGCTCGGCCCAACACTGCAACGAACTCGTCCAGATTCCCAACCAACATCAATAGGTATTCAGCTTCTCCATCACAACGCAACCTGTCGGAGATCCTCTGTCAGCTTTGTGGCCGTCCAAATCATGAAGCTCCGGACTTTTGGAACCGGTTTGATCGCATCTTTCATCCTCCGCGTCGTCAACCACCAGCTTCCGCACCACGTGCCTATACTGCTCAAACTGGTTTATTGCCAACTCCTCTATGGACTCCTTACAGTGGTGCTACAAATCATATAACGAATGATATTTCTCGTCTTCAGTTTTCAGATGAGTACACTGGTCCTGATCAAATTCAAATGGGTAATGGCTCTTCTATTCCAATTTCTAATGTTGGATCTTTTGTTTTCGGAACTCCCAACCGTAAGTTACAGCTTCGTAATGTCCTCTTTGCACCACAAATTTCTCATAACCTATTGTCAGTCTCTCTCCTTACAACTGATAATAATGTTTTATTTGAATTTCATCCAAATTTTTGTCTTGTGAAGTATCGATGTACCGAGAAGGTTTTAATTCGTGGCAGTAGGAGGGGTGGCCTCTATCAACTTGATGATTCATATAAGTCTCCTAAAGTTTGCATAGGTGAACGTGCTAGCTTACAAGAATGGTACTCTATATTGGGACATCCAATGATGCGTACAGTTCGTAAAGTCGTCTCTCAGTTTTCACTTCCGGTTTCCAGTCAGACTATTAAGTTTTGTTCATCTTGTCATGAACATAGGATTCATAAGTTACCCTTTAATTCTATTAAAACTAATTATTTGATTCCATTAGATTTGATTGTCTCAGATGTATGGGGACCCTCTCATATTTTATCTAATGAAGGATACAAATATTATATCATTTTTATTGATGCCTTTAATCGTTTTATTTGGATGTTTCCTATGTCTCAAAAGTCTGATGTCTTTTCTATATTCTTTTTGTTTCAAAAGCATGTTGAAAATCTTTTTAATCGAAAAATCAAAATTTTCAATCTGATAATGCACTAGAGTATCGCAAACTTACTCCGCATCTTCAGAAACTTGGTATGTCCACACACTTATGAACAAAATGGTTTAGTGGAACGCCGTCATCGTCATATTCGTGAAACTGGTCTTACTATTCTAAATATGGCTTCTGTACCATCCTCGTATTGGTATGATTCTTTTTACACTGCTTGTTATTTAATGAATCGTGTTCCTTCCACCTCTATTAATAATTCATCTTCATATGAAGCTCTATTTGGTCTTATACTGGATTACACCTCTCTTCGTATATTTGGTTGTTTATGTTATCCTCACTTACGTCCGTATAGGTCTCACAAAATGAAGACTCCTTCCTCTCCATGTGTGTTTATTGGTTATATTCCATCTCAAAAAGGATACAAGTGTCTTCATATTCCTACGGGTCGTAGTTATGTCAGTCGTCATGTCGTTTTTGATGAGACTACCTTTCCCTTTGCCTCCACATCACCTTCACTGGCATTGACTCCTTCTCAGGTAAATAATTCTTCATCTATATCGGTTTAATTACCATTGGTTTCTACTCCTCGATCTGTTACTGCACCTATATCACCAGTTAGTGGAGTTTCTATGCACTAAGGAGATTATAGTCGTCAAACACTCCTGCCAGTTTCAGGTGCCTTGTCCTCTTCTGCCAGTCAGTCGGGTTCAGCTGCTTCCAGTCACGACCCATTGATTCCTTTGGATACTGTTGATGTCGCACTAGCACTTGTCGCCAGCTATCACCACTACTACAGCTCCAATCATTCAACACTTGCCGCCAGATGTCACCACTACTACAGCTACAACCACCTGCTCGAGTTATGTATCCCTTTATGACCCAGCAACAGCCTCCAGTTCTGTGTCAATCTCTGACACTGCACGAGTCTCCAGTTTTGCACCAACTGCCGTGTCAACTACATCCTCAACTCCAAGCTCCGATGCTACGTCTATTCTTGGTACTCATCCGATGGTAACTAGGGCAAAAGATGGAATTTTTAAACCTTCTTACAAAGCTCTTAGTGCCTCAAAATATGCACTGGTATGTGATTCTCTTCCCGAACCTACTTGTATTTCAGAAGCTCATAAAGATCCAGATTGGCGTGTCTCCTCCGATGATGAGATCAATGCATTGCTTCGAAATGGTACATGGACATTAGTACCATATCATCCTTCTATGAATGTTATCGGGTGTAAATGGGTTTTTCGTGTCAAATGCAAGTAGTCTAATGGAGAAATTGAACGTCGTAAGTCTCGCTTGGTCGCTAAAGGTTATAATCAACAAGAGGGAATCGACTTTTCTGAAACGTTTAGTCCGGTTGTTAAACCATGTACTATTCGTATTATTCTTACATTAGCCTTGTCTTCCAATTGGCCTATTCATCAACTTGACGTACAGAACGCTTTCTTGCATGATGAACTTAAAGAAGAGGTTTACATGAAACAACCTCCAGGGTATGTTGATTCTCAGTTTCCCACACATGTTTGCAAGTTGCATCGTTCTCTCTATGGTCTTAAACAAGCTCCTTGTGCATGGTACCACCGGCTAAGTACTTTTTTTTTTACAAATTGGGTTTGTCACTTCAAAATGTGACTCATCTCTATTTATCTACAATGGTTCAAACGGTACTATTTATCTGTTGGTGTATCTCGATGATATTATTGTTACAGGATCTAACTCCACTGGTATTAAATCCACTCTTGCGCGTCTTCAACAAGAATTTGCAATTAAAGATCTTGGATCTTTGTCTTATTTTCTTGGAATAGAAGCGACTCGTACTTCCTCATGATTGTTTCTCTCTCAACAAAGGTATGCTCATGATCTTCTTATTCGAGCAAAAATGGATGGTGTTAAACCTATTCAAACCCCACTTAGTACTTCTGGTGACATCTCCTCTGATCGTAGTACCTTATTATCTGATGCTACTGAATATCGTAGTATTGTTGGAGCTTTACAATCTTTGACATTTACTCGTCCTGATTTGGCATATGATGTTAATAAGGTATGTCGTTTTATGCATGCACCCACTGTTTTTCACTAGGGTCTGGTAAAGCGTATACTACATTATCTTAAAAATACGCATACCTTCGGTATACTTCTTCGGCCCTCTCCTTCTATAAAATTATCTTTCAGTGCGTATACTGATTCAGATTGGGCTGGTTCTTTTGAAGATCGACGTTCTACTAGTGGAAATTGTATTTACTTGGGTGGTAATATTATTTCTTGGAGTGCTCGTAAATAGAAAACAATATCTCGTTCTAGTATTGATGCAGAATATAGGGGACTTGCAATTGCTACTGCTGAAATTATGTGGATTCAGTCACTTCTTTCAGAACTTCGTGTTTCCACTCAATCCCCTCCGGTTCCATGGTGTGATAATCTTGGTGCTACTTATCTCACTGTCAATCGTATTTTTCATGCACGGACAAAGCATATTGAGATTGATTATCATTTTGTTCGCGATCAAGTTGCTTCTAAACTTCTTGATGTCATGCTTATATCATCTAAGGATCAAATAGCGGATATATTCACAAAAACATTATTAAAGGATCGGTTTTCTTCTTTACGGTTCAAGCTAACGGTTCAGGATAACCCGTTATGCTTGCGGGAGGGTGTTAACACTACATATGGTATGTGTGTCAAGTAGCACACATTACCCTGCTGGACACGTATTATGCAATGTATATTAGGAAATCAGTATTCTTTAGGAAATAAGATGTCTTGTAGTTCAAGTGAATCTGTGTATATATAATGTGTCTTGTACGATAATTGTATCATTGAAAATCAATAGAAACTCAAGTTGCTTTAGTTTATCTCTTCTCCTGTTTATTACCTTCTTCTTTAATCTAAACCTAAACCCTAGTTAGTTCTAGATTGCTTTCCATTGATTTTCGCAACAGTGAAACGCAAGGATATCCTTTATATTCCAGAAGATGATGTTCAACCACTATATCTATCATTGTAGTCGTCGTCAAGGTTCAGATCAGACTATATTCATCCGGGAATCGAATGAATTGAATGTTCTCCTTGTGAATGTCGAACGAGAGCTACATGCCAATAATGAAATTCATATTGATTATTATTAATTGTTATCTCATCTTCTTGTACTTCTCTATTAGTTATCCTCCAGGAAAGATCACCCCCACAAAGAGTGGATGGTGTATGAATATTTCCCCATTTCCCCAAGATTTGGTTACCATTCGGGCTTGGAAAAGGAGAACAACCAGGAGGCGGGGAGATTTCAGCAACACTAGTAACTATATTTCTCCATGATTTGGTAACCAAAGTAAAGACCACTCCTTATTGTCTTTCGAAGTAAGTATAGTTACAATCTTATACTCGACAACGAATCAAAACCCGAACCATGCACAAATATTCACAAACCCCATTATTGGGTTGAACATAGCAGGGTTAATGACCATTAGGGGTGTAAATTCGGGCAGACCGGGCCGCCCGGCCCAAAAACTAAGACAGGCCGGGCAGGCCAGACTTAATATTTACGAGCCCGTAAAAAATTTCAGGCCGGGCAGGCCGGGCAAAAGTAGATAATTTGCTACCCAAAGACCGCCCAAAGCCCGCTTTTTATACGGGCAGGCCAGATCGGGCCGGACATGCCACTATTTTTTTTTCAGTTTAAATTTTCAAATGAACGATATTAAATTTATTTACTTTTAATACGATATCCTTTCCTTTCTAACATTGCATACCGTAAGTGATAGTATTATTTTATATTTAAATTACAATGACAAATTTTAAATTTTAGCCTATAATAATTAATTAATTAGAGTACAGTAAACTTTCTATAATAAGAAAATATATTACCATTAATGTTTTGAAAAGGTTAATTATAAGTAAAAACAACTATATACTTTATTTTTCTTGACACAAAATTGACAATTATAAAATTGTAACGTTTAAGTCTTTTTAAGAGGATATTAAATGATTAATGGCACATAGAAGGCTTTCAGGCCGGGTATCAGGCCGGGCATCATAATTAATTGCAAAGCCCGGGACCGCCCAATAAATTAATCCAGGCCAGACCGGGTGGCCCATGACGGGCCATAACAGGCTTTGGGCTACTTCGGGTACAGGCGGGCTCGGGCGGGTACAGGCATGCTGAGTATTTTCGGGTATTACTTACACCCCTAATGATCATAATTGAAGCCGGACCATTAGCAAGTTTAGGCACCTGTGTGATACAAACTAACCATCACAATAACCCACTGGTTGACCCATTTCCGGCAAGATTACGCTCATAAAAAGCTAAAAATTTGCCTGTCACGTGAGTCTCACGTTAGGGGGTCACTCTATTAAAAGAGTAACTCCTCATATTAATAGCTAATTTACAATCTCATCCCTGTGTGATTAATCTTTCTAGGTTTACACTTTTCCCCCAAATTCACAGAACAGGGAGAAAAAAAGAAACATTGAGAGAGAATGGGAGCTCCGAAGCAGAAATGGACAGCCGAAGAAGAAGAAGCACTAAAAGCTGGTGTTAACAAGCACGGAACAGGAAAATGGAAAAACATTCAAAAAGATCCTGAATACACTCATATTCTTGCCGCTCGTTCCAACATTGATTTAAAGGTTTATTATTATTATCGCTCTCATCGAATTTTATTGATGGGTTTTGTTTATCTGTACTTATTACATTCTGGGTTTGTTTTATTTTCTTATTTGATTGAGTTGAGAGACGGAATTTTGATTAAGGATAGTCTAATTGCAAAACATAGCTAAAGAATTTGTGTTGAATCAGGTATTTAAAGGTTTAAAGTACCAAAAAGGTTGATTTTGTAAAGGCTGATTATGATTTATAAATAAAACTGGAAAAGTTGATTCTTTGGTGTTGATTGTGTTTTATAGACTGAGTGGGTTTGTAGATTTTGTTTCGGCTTTCGGTTTGATGGTTGTTTTTAGATCAATTTGTCCTAGTCTTGTTGTTGTTGGTGGTGGTTAATTGGACTGCATTTGTCGATTTTGGATCAGTTTTGTCATTCTTGGGGGAATTGGTGTTTGATGGATATTAGACCAATTTATACTAGTCGTGCTGTTTTTGTTGCTGCTGGTGGTTTATGGTTTATGAACTGTATTTGTGGATTTTGGTTCGGATTTTTATTTTTCGGGGAAATTGGTGTCTGAGGATATAAGACCAAGTTATACCAGTGTTGCTGTTTTTGTTGCTGGTGGTGGTTTATGAACTGCATATGTAGATCTTGGTTCGGTTTTTCTTTTTATTGGGGGAACTGGGTGTGATGGTTATTGGATTTATTTGTAATAGTCTAATTGTTGTTGTTGTTGGTGAATGGTGATGGTATTTTTGTGAACTGCTTTTGTCGATTTTTGCTTTGGCTGTTCGTTTTCCTAGTGGAATTGCTGTTTGATGGATATTAGACAAATTTATACCAGATACTATAAATCTTTAAGGGTTAGTTGTGATACTTTTTTCTATTCTGTTAATGTTATACTTTGGACAGGATAAATGGAGGAACATGAGTGTAAGTGCAACTGGGGAGGGCTCTAGGCCAAAAGGTGTTAAGGCAGCCGCAGCAGTAGCAGCAACCACACCAAAGGTGCCAAAGACTCAATCAGCCATAGCCATCTTTCAATCTTCTTCATCCTCTCAAACTACCGAGGAAGCAAAAGATAAAGTTTTGGTAGATCACACAAAGAACACAACAGACGGGAAGCCTCCACCTCGGTAGGTGTCAACTCTTTTGTCTGTTTTTCGAGCTTTAACTCATGTACAGGCCAGGTATTTGCCAATTTGGATTCTTTGTTTCACTGACATATTACTTTTGTTTGTTTATTTGGTATGATTAATTATATTTGTAATTTTATTTTTAATAATCAGTTCCTATTGTATAAATCTAATGGAAACTAGCTATAAACTGGTTTATCTGCATTTTAGTTATATTTATGCGCTTGTAATAGAATATAATTTGCACATTACAATACCTTGAGAAACCCGTGTAAAATCTTGGAAGGTGCATGATGAATGGCTTGTTTGTGTTATCAGAGATTATCATAGGAATCTTCTTTTCTTAGATTTTATAATAAGAGTTTTAGGTAAACATATTTATATCCCAGATGTGCCGGATCTACCTTTCTCTTCTTATTCTCTTTCTTTTTTTTCTTCTTTTATTTAGTCATGGTGGTTTCATGACTCATAAGTTGCTCAATGCTCCGATGACAGATACAATGCGATGATACTTGAAGCACTTTCTAACATTAAAGATCCCAATGGAGCAGATATTGGTGCTATCGACGACTTTATTGAGGTCAGAGAGACATCTTGTCAACTTACTGCTTTCACTTTCTATTTTTGTTTGTTTTTGTTCTTTTTGCAATCATATATTTTTCTATCCGTGTATACTTCAAGTAGATTAGTAGTAGAAAACATGTTGAAACATTTAGAATAGGATAGACATTTGAATAGTAAGATGGTCGCTTTTACTCATATTTCTTAAAAATAGAAATAAGAATGTTTGCTTGTAATGTATTGCAGCGAAGGCATGAAGTGCCATCTAACTTTAGAAGATTGTTAAGTTCAAAGTTGAGAAGGCTTGTTGCACAGGACAAACTTGAAAAGGTGAACTCCTTTCACATAATACTTATAACAACTAAGAAACCGTATTCTAGTCACTATACTAGGTTGGTGTTAGTTATTTATAATATTTCAATATGCCTTGTGTTTATCTGCATCGATGCTAGCTGTTGATGAGTTTATGTTAATGAAATTGAGCTTGTATATATCCCTGAAACACATGGTTGGGTTTGCACTTTCCACGAGTCAGAGACATGCTTAAGATCACGAACATAACTCCAGTAATTTTAAAACATATCTGGTTCACACTTGTAAGCATGAAAGTTAAGTTCATTAGTATCTATTTTACAGAAATATGCCATCCATATTACCTTAATTGTATTGAGAAACTGACATAAAACATTTATGGATTTCGTCATACTTGGCTCCGGATAATTGTCACATTAACTGCTGACCATATTTTCCCGAGTGTTGTTGGAGTTGGTTTTCGCGGCTTTAGAACATTATATCGGATCTCAACAGTTCATCAAGATTTCATGGCTCTGAGTAGCCTCGTGACAGTGCTTCCTCATTTCCCATCTTGGTTGGTTACTTCATTGTAATGTTAGGAAATACTATCATTCGTTCTTTGTTAAATACTGGGAATAGCATCTCTTTTTCTCTTTTCGCTACTGTTCCATTTGAATACTGGGGATAGATAACTTTATGAACAGATCAATGTTGCGTTTATCCAGTAAGCGTTATTCTTACTTGTGAATGATTGAACTAAAAGACCCAAATCTAATTACAGGAATAGGAGGTTCACCTGCTTATTTGGTTATACGATCTTTCTGTTTTCACGGTGATATGCAGGTCCAGAATTATTACAAGATCAAGAAAGATGCCACGTTTGGAACAAGATCACACCCAAAAGCCAAAGAAAGCCAAGCAAAGAAATCACCCGACTGTAGGTTTCCTGGTTCCACAATTATGGAATCCTCAATATTTACGGCCCAGAAAATTGCTGAGGCCGAAAACAAATCATTTGTGGCGTCTGAGGCAGTTAAGGAAGCAGAGAGGGTAGAAGGGATGGCTGAACACTCAGCATGCATGAAGCAGTTTTTCGAAGACATATTGGAACAATGTAAAATCTAACCCAGTCTGCCCCCCTCTCTCTCATTTCCTTCCTGTTTATTGAATTTGAAGATTCAAATCTTTGTATTTTCTTTCAGGCAAGCGTGGTGAACCTGTGATCATGGCTTTCTGAGATATGGACCAAGATTCTGCGAAACCGAGGGGGTCTGTGGCATCTGAACTAGTACATTTGTATATTAAGGCATGTTATGCTAACTGTAGACGCTATGTCTTCTTCTTCGTAGAACGTATTAGATGGGTAGGCTATACAAAGGTTTGTTATGTGAAAAATGAGGAAAAAACACGAGTTCTGAAAGTGGAGATTTCACCATGCTCTGAATACTAATTTACACTGTAAAACCCTAAATTTATGTGTTTTAAGTCTATTTGTTCTTCTTAGATGCTTTTCTGTTATAACTAGGTATCACCGGGACATACGCCCCGGCTCAACCTCTGATTATTGTCACGTGACACGTAGTCTTTGCTACATAGTTTTTAACTCATTATATGTTGATAGATCTATAAAGTATGCCTACCATCAATTTTTTGAAAGTTTTCTTTAAAAATTGGAAAATACTCATTTAAGCTTCCAAAAAAAATGAAAACCATACAAAATTGCATAATCTAAGTTAAATTAACTTTTGATAAATTGTCTTGCATATGTTATCATCAACAATACAATTACAACTTCGTACATCTTGTTATTGGTAATTGGTTTCTGGACTACTGTTGACACTTGGCATATCATAAACATCAAGATCCCGTCATCCATGTATTTGTTTTAAACATTTTACAATTCTTGCATTAATATTTGACATATCGTAAGTATAATTGGATATGTAACAATCATCAACATGTGATAATAATAGGAACAATATTCACATTAAATGTTGCAATTAAATATTCATGGCAGACTCGGTTGGAAGGAACAACATCTGTGTGCGATCTGTCAGTCACTAAATCTTGGTAGATCTCGAACATATGCTCGGGTACACCAATGAAAATCGAGGGGTAAACGTAAGGCTTATCTCCGTCTTTGGCATTCAACCCATAAGTTTTTAAGAAATTTATATTATTGTAACGATATTCTTGCAGCATATCCTGATTTTTGTGAGATAACGTATGCGGTTTTTTAATTGGTGAAACGCTAAAAACGCGTTTTTAAGGATAAGATAATACTCATCTAATAGCTAAAAACGCGTAAACTATGAAATAATTTTAGAATTCTAATATGTTTTCATGTGTCTGGATCAAGTTGTTTCATATCAAGTTTCCACCTTAACTCGTCGTCCGGAATGAGAAAAACATAATGCAAGGGTGACACCCGGAGATACGGGAAAATCCTTAATTTGTCTTCAACTAAAGTATACTATCCATAATGCTAGGTGTCTCATAACCATCCATGGGAAGTATAAATAAAACTTCTTCCGCTTTTAGCAAATTGTAGCGCCTTTTATTCGTAGATTCTTCATAGTGGGTGATGACTTTCACATTTTTCTCGATGGGACTGATATTACTCAGGTTGTGCGTGCGTATAAAATGCATTATTATGTTATAAGAGAGTGATCTTGATTTTTCCAATAACATCTTTATCGAGTTGCGGATTTTGTTTCGCATGAACACCTAGAGCTAAACTCATGTGTCGAAGTTCTTCACATATTGAAATTCACTTAGGAATCTTGTCATATCTGCAACAAGGGTTGGTAAACACATTCGAGGCATTGTATTATCGGGTTTGGTCATTCATCCCTATCATATAGATCTCCCCGGTCCTGGGAGGTTCGTCCCTATCATATAGATCTCCCCGGTCCTGGGAGGTTCGTCCCTATCATATAGATCTCCCCGGTCCTGGGAGGTTCAAGCAATAGAAGAAGTATTACTTTCCTTTGCGGCAACATCTTCCAAATGTTGGTTTCTTTTTGGATTTATTGGACAACCTATTATCCATTATCAAGTTGTTTTTTTAAAATAAATAAATTATATTCATAAAAAATCATTCACTAATACTCCCTCCATTTCAAGATAACAGGCAGGAATTTACACAGAAACCTTCCTATTATTACGAAACAGAGGTTGTAATACAAATAAAAACGCAGGAAGAAACAACGCAAGAGAAAACTAAAATATTCAGACATGCTCTAATGATTTTTTCCCGACATCCTCCAAGGATAGCGACAAATGTATCTCTGCACATAGTACCTATAACTTCACCGATGTTCTTTTATGATCGAGACAACCATGAATTTTTCGATGAACTCCTTGAACACAAAGTCTATAACGCATGGAAATGTCTTCCTATATAATTTGCTTCACTTGCCTCAGAAGTTTAGCATATGTATCCTATTTCTCAAATCCCAAACACTGGTTTCAACTATTTTTTTTTTTTTGGAATCTTGAATGTAGAATGCACGGAACAACCACCCACCAAAAATAGGATACAGGATTATCAATGTTTCCTACAAAAGTTAAAAAAAATTCTTTCGCTTGAAATTATAGAAGAAACAACACTAAGAAATATGTATTTTTCGCGACAAATTGCGAACCATATGTTGCATACAAAAGTTTAGCCACCTCTTGCACTTCCTTTTAGAGAAGAAAAAATTACTATTATGTGCTTGTAAGAAACCAATTACTTCATTATATGCTAAAAACTGAGCAAAGTTCAACATCCTAATATCTTCATTGATTTCAGAATCTCATACCGAAAATTGCAGCAATTGATACCTTAGTCAAAGACATCACTCCAACTTGATACTGGTTTTGGCATATCTTAGAAACCATCAAGAAACTTGCCAGGTTCATGTATCTTTTATCAAGGGGATATAATCCATAATCAATTACTTGTCCATTAGTTGGCTTATGAATTTTGTACCTCATACGTAGATTAAAGTGTAAGTCATCAAATATGTTTAGTCCAAACTTTGACCACGATGCCTTTTATTGAGTTGGATTACGGTCGCAAAGAGTGAACTTGAATAGTTTCTCAGTTGAATTCCAGTTTTCATCATTGTTGCTTCCTAGAGACACTAAAACGGTTCATCGTCTTCTAAAATTCCAAGGGAAATGCACACTGCTTGGAAAGCAGAGTGAAGTTTCACTATGGCACCATCCTTAACTATTTTCAGAAATTCAAATGAATATGCACCTTCCAACCGAATATGGTATATGACACACCGGCATTATGGCTGGAAAAGTATATCCTTGTAAGCGCAAAACCTCTTTGTCTTATTTTCCATTTTTCTTTGTCCATACAAAGTGGTACCGAAATTCTTGATAAGGATATCCTTTGAAGTGGGGTTAATATTAACATCCCGTTTGTTCGGGAGAACTGAAAACCTAAGAATTCAATTATGAGGTAATCCAATTCTTGGAATTGGATTCCAAGGAATGCAATTCAAATCCTAAAAATTCATGTTCGGTTGAGGTAATTCAGTTATCTTTGTTTTTACCCCGGAATCCAATTCCATTGCACTATTTGACCAATGCAATAGAATTCTACTATTTTGGAGGGAATTGGATTCCTAGGAATCAAAATTCTTAATTACAAAAAGTTTATTTGCACCGTTCGGTTCAAGAAATTGGGTTCATTCCCTAGGAATTGGATTATCCGGAATCTAATTCCTTGAAACGAACATGTTGTAATAGTACACCATCAATATTGACTTATATTCTTCTGCAACTTTGCCAACTTTATCCATTGACTTATGACATCGTACGCAATTCTTTGTTTTCCACCGAAGGTGGATGGTCAAAAGAACAACGTTATTCTCTTCTTGGTGTGGCGAATGGCCTTCCAAAAGCCACGAAACCTGTGGTGGTACATCATATCTTGCATCAATATATTATTGTGCCTCGTCATATTCACTGAATTCTAACGTTACACGCGCCGAGAATTTTCGAACTTTTGTAGATATACTTGTGTGTATTTCGCAACCCTTATCCCCCACCTATTTCAATATTAATGTAGCCATTAAATTTCTAGAAAAATATGGGTGGTACGGAACAATATTTGTATTTCTTGCTATGTATTCCCTCCGTTCCACTTTAGATGATGTTTTTGGAGTTTTCACGTAGATTAAAAAATGGAGAGAGATATGAAGATTTTCCATCCATACCCTTAGAAAAAGTCTTCGAACATTAATTGTTATTAGTGCATTTAAAAATAAACTTATAGTTCCAAGACAAAAAGTAAGGGTGTTATTGGTAGTTTTGTGGAAAAATATGAAAACTTTCAAGTATTATGGAACAAAAAAACAACCCTAAAACATAATCTAAAATGGAACGGAGGGAGTATTTATTATGAACAGAAACCTCCCTGCCTTCATCATGTTCATAATATATTAGATACCCACTTACATTTTTTATTTTTCATGCACGTAAAATCTTACATGGAACATGCATTTCCTAACATTTTGGAAAAAACTGGGTCAATCATTTTAAATGGAAACGGGGCACAAACAACAAGTTTAACCAACTCCACTATTCGAGATTTTTAAGGATCATCAAAAAAATGAAAAAGCGTGTATATGAGGCCACCTGCATTTTGAAATTACATTGTACAACGTGTGCAACCACTTTAAAACACTTTTTTGGTTTGATTTTCGCCATTAAATGGTCTCTATTTAACTTGGAGACACGGGCAATCAAATTAGGACGATCAAGCATATTGATGTAGCAGGAGCTCGTCTATAACCTCCAGCCATTTGAAATTTACAGTTAGTGTCCGACAGATATTTGGGTGGTAATCAAAACGTATGATAAGCATTAATCTTGATATATCTCAGTCATATAGATGGGACCACCAATGGACGACGATGGCATGACAGGGCTTACCTCCTTTGTTGGGTTTCATCACATCGCCTGCCATTTTTGTTGTACTAACATAACAATCCCTTGGCAGCCTATTCATGAGTATAGACTATTCTGCTCAATTTATGCCTAAGCATTTGCTAATAACTCTTGAAATAGTTTTTTTGGTCTTATGATAGTAGAATACTCTTGCCTATCCGTTGGAAAAAGTGGAAATTGTAAAACTATTTGAGTCAATGGAGATTTAGTATACTTTCCTATATCAATATCCAGCTGTTGCATACCGGATTTCCAACTCAGCCTATCTTATGGAAATAGAATGACGTAAAGCAAGAGAAGGTATGCACTTGGCAGGCCCGGAGATGGGTATAAAATTGAGCGTGATAAAAACGGGGGCCTACAGTAATACCGCAAGTGCACGGTCGTCAGTTGTAGCTCGTGCAAATACGGGTCGATCCACAGAGATCGGGTGTGTTTTGGAAGTGTTTTAGCTATTTGGGTTCCTAAATTGCTATTGGGTTATGAAGCCTTTTGGGTTTGTTCACAATAAAATGAACTGAGCTTGGGCTCAGTTGGTCTTTGAAATGTAAATGGGCTTTGGCCTTAAACTTAGGCTTTTGATTAAGCCTGAATTGGATTGGGCCTTAATAATGAACTTGGGCTTTAGGGCCTTAATGAACTGGGCTTTGGTTTTTGGTTCAAACCTGGGCTTGGTAACTGTGGACTGGGCCTTAGCTTTTTGGAATGAGCTGAGCTTTGGGCTCAGTTGGATTGGCCTTTGCTTGGCTGCAGGAGTAGCAAGACTGCACAGCAGCTGCACAAGTGAGCAGCAACAGTTTGCAAGGCAGGGGAAGAAGTGGCAGCAGCACAAGTGACAGAGAAGGCAATGTAGCAGCAGAAGTGGCAGAGAAGGCAATGTAGCAGCTGCACAAGCAGTGCACAACAGCACAAGGCCAAGAAGAAGGAAAAGCAGTTAACAGGAAAAGGAGTAGCAGCAGGGGAAGCAAATAGTATAAGGCAGCAGTGCAATGCAGCAAGGCAAGTGCACAACAGCAGTGACAGAATGCACAAGCAAGGAAGATTACAGCAAACAAAATGAGCATGGAAGTGAAAGTAAAATAGTGGCAAAAACAAAGAATGAACCAAGGCCTAAGGCCAAGGGCAGGGATGTGGTGAAGCTGAAATGAAGCAATACTAAGGCAAGAATACAGGCATTCCTATAGAATGGGAAGAGAACTAGCTTGCTATGAGCACTAGTTTCTCCCAATGCTCAATCAACAGTGCAACCTAAGCATACACAAGGAATGGCAAGAAAATCAGCTTTCTATGAGCACTGATTTCTTCCATTGCACAATCACATCAATGCTTCACAGATATCTAGCCTAGCATTCCATCAAACTAACAGCAAGTTTAAACATGACAGTGAACATTTAACTGACATCAACAGGAGCCTCAAGCATTAACAAGACACAAGTAACAGGCATTAACAATTTTTACAACATAACAGAAGCATCCTAAGCATAACAATTAACAGGAGACAAACAATTAACAGGAGACAACATAACAGGAGCATCCTAAGCATAACAGGAGACAAACAATTTTAACAGGAGCAGTGAAACTAAACAGAACCTAGTTAACATGAACATGAATCTGAACTGAGCTGAAATTGAAAATTAACATTTAACAGAACTTGAAAGTTCTGGATGCAGGCTAATCCAAACATAGCTTCTCACACCACACCCATTCTCTATTTATAGTTCACAGACACAATTTCCCTAAATTACAAAATTAGGGTTCTTCCCCAAAAATCAGTTGAATTAGGTTTACATAATTTCTTTGAAATTGATCCTTGAAATCGTCGACCCATGCTTTGTAATTGCTCCCTGACCTCTTCTCATGCGCCAATTGCAACTCTAGGTTACCTAATTTATCAGTTTTTCACGCCTAGGGTTTCAGGCAGAGAAGCGTGAAAAAGTGAGAAAATAGGGAACTAGAGGGCTAGGGGGGAGATGGGTTTTGGTTGTTGGGTGATAGGGTGATGATGGTGGAGGTGTGGTGGTGGCAGTGAGTTGGTGGCAGAGGTGGAGAAGGTGGTGGCGACATGGTGTCTCTGCAGAGGGAGGGGATGGAAGAGGGGCTCGACTGTTTGGGAGAAGGGGGTGTTTGGTTAGGTGGTAGGGTTCGGTTGCTAGGGTGTTAGGCGATTCCATCGAGTTTTGATGTTCTGTGACTCTGAGCTGCGAGATGTGAAGATGGTAGGTAGATCAGACGGTGATGCGGAGGCAAGCGAGGAGAGACCGTCATATTTTTTGATACAACGAAGTTAACGGCTCTAGATGGGGTTAGGTGTTGTAGTGTAAGGCGGAGATATCAAACGTTGATGAACAACAAGGGAGCGACCGTTGGATTCAACTAACATCCAATCTGAAGGCTTGGAATTTCAGCGCTGTGGTGCTTGGCAGAGACTTCAGATTTTGATGCTCTATGAAGGAGCGACCATCGGATGCTTCTGAGAACTGATCTGATGGCTGAGAACGGAGGCGCTTTTGTGTGTAGGAAATGAGGTTGTGCGCACCATTCTTCGCGGCTTCCTTGCGTGATTTCTCCCGGCTTTTCACTACTTTTATGCTCTTTTTTCTCCGCGACTCATCCGAACTTTATTTATTACCTAAAAATGCAAAATTAATTAATAAAAATATTTATTCTTGAAAACAATGAAAATACAGAATATGGGATAAAATGTAGAATTAATGCACAAAAGATGAGTTAAATGCCAACAAAAAGGGATAAATATATACAATATTTGGCACTCATCAAATACCCCCAAACCTGAATTTTACTTGTCCTCAAGTAAAACAAAACTAAGGAAATCCTAACTATACCACTGTCGCTGGTCTCTCGAATGCATTTAGCGTATGCACTAAGCCTTTTAAACCACTAAGTGTCCCTAGTGGACGAGTTGAAGTCTCGTGAAGGTTTACCAGAGGTGTGTCTACAAAACCTAAGGACAAAATATAAGCTCATATTCCATCAAATGTGACATGTGCAAAACAGTTAAGCTCACAGCAAAATGGAGATGTCAATCTAGCTATCGAAGGCACAATCCTAGCACTGATAACAAATAAGGACATGTGATAAGAGTGTAAAGTGTATCTACACATGTGTAAAGAAAGATCTGAAGTTATGACTACTAATCACCAAGAGATAGTTTCTCAGGCTAAGAACCAAGGTCGAAATCTAGCTAGCTGTCCGGACTTTACGAGAATTGTGAATGAGTTGGAGGTATTTCACAATTGCTCGCGTTGTACATCAATGGCATACACCCTCCTTGCTTACAACACAAAAACACAAAAGATGACTATTTACATGACTCTTATTTACATTGACTATTCTCTTTTTATTTTTGGAACAAGAGATGATAGAATTGATAAATACTTGATTTTTTTGGTATTTTTCTGATATATATATTTTTTTTTTCTGAATATATACATCTTTTTTTTTTTTTTTTTTTTTTTTTTTTTTTTTGAAACTGATACACTTTTGATACAAAACAAAAAGAAACAAAAGATTACATGACACTTTGCAAGAGGTATCCCTTTTTGATGCACCCAGTTAAATTCGATGGTTGTCTTTCTTAATGTAACCTCCACCTTCTATCCCAACCAACCAAAGAACAAGCTAGTCCAGTTTCGTTCAGTATTCTAAAGTGATTGGCAATCGTAACTTCCTATCCAACACCTTGAAGATCGAGGCCATACATGTATTGGTAGATCGTGCGCGTGCAAATTTCTTATCACTATGTGAATTGTGCTAGAATCAGGGTGCCTAAATATCTAGACTAAGACTCCTAATAATTATACATATTTGCACAAGAGTCAACATTTCAAGGTAAATGAGCTCCATTTTTTATGATTTTTTTCAATTTTTTAATTTTTTTGAATTTTGATTTTTCAATTTTTCTGGAATTTTTCAATTTTTTCAAAAAGATGGAGTTTTGTTTTCAATTATGGCATATTATCATGGTATCTACTCTATACCCCCAAACCTAAACTAAACATTGGCCTCAATGTTTCAAAATATGGAAAGGATTAAAATGCAACATATGGAAAGGGACATGCTGAGTAGAGTAAAAGGAGAGAGAATACCCGATTTCAGCGAAAGCAGAATTAAAACTCCGTTATTCTAAGCAAAAATCCAACATATTTCAGCCGAGATCATATTGGATTAGCAAAATATATACAAAAGGAACAAAAGGGTTTTTTTAAAATTTTATCTACTGGATTATATACAAAAATTCACCATACACTAACAATCTAAAGAGTTGAGGATCAACCCAAAAGACGAAGTGTAGACATTTCAACAGCTTCACACAATAATAACAGGAAAGAAACGCAAGTGAAACTGTGAAACAAAATGAGCTACCCCCAAACCTGGATTTTACAGAAGATATAGTTTTGAAAACAAAATCGCGCAGTTTCGGGGGTTCATCATGCAAAAGGTCTAGCTCGAAATGAACTGTGCTAGGGACAGGCAAACATGCTAATTCCAACTGTGGTTCCTCAAATGTATTATATTTGGAAGCAAAATAGTCCAAAAGGACTTGGGAAGCACACAGTTCCAAACCTAGATTAGGAATTTTCAGAAAAATCGGTTTGACAATATGGGTACAAACCAAATCTAGGTTGGGTGGAAGGCCAACAGATGGTGACTCATGTAGAAGAATAGGCATATCATTATCAATCAAATCAAAATCTTCTAACTCATCTACACATGTCACATCATGCTCACAATCATCAATCAAATTGGCAAGATTACAATCAGAATTATCAACATCATCAACGGATTTATTCTTGTGTATCGGCACATCAGGGGAAACATCACATGGAATACTAGAAGAAATATCATGCATTAAGGTCGGGGCAGAGAAGCCTAATGTATTTGAACCCAAAGGTTCCATAACATTTTTAGTATAGACATGCTCTTCTAAAATAACATCATAATCATCATCATCATCATGATAGGAATTTTGCAATCTAGGATAATTTTCAATCCTAAGGTCGGAGCTATTACAAGAATAAAACTCTAATTCATGAGGGTGACTCATATCATGTGGTGTCGTTCCTGTTTCCCTAACGGATTCCCATTGATGGGTTTTCTCTGCAATCTCGGCTAAAAAATTCCATGCATCATCCACAGATTTATCAATAAACTCACCATTACACATAGATTCAACCATGGTTCGAGATTTAAAGTCTAGTCCCTCATAGAGGATGACGACAAGTCTCCACTTCTCAATTCCATGGTGCGGACATTCACTCAACAAATCATTAAAACGTTCAAAATAGTGAAAAACAGTTTCCTCATACAATTGGACAAAACAATTGATATTTTGACGAATAGCGATGGTCCTATGGTGTGGAAAAATTTTTTGGAAAAATTGATTAGTGAGTTGTTCCCAAGTGGTGATTGATTGTGGTCTCAAACCGTAAAACCATGTTTTGGCCCTTTCTTTTAAAGAAAATGTAAACAAACGCAATTTCAGAGAGTCTTCGGACAAATGATCAGGTTGCATAGTCCGACAAATTTGTTCAAACTCTCTTACATGAGTATAGGGGTTCTCAGAATCGAACCCTCGAAATATAGGAAGTATTTGTATCATGCTTGCATTTATTTTAAAAGGGTTATTGGTTTGAGGCAATACAATACATGATAATGGAATTTGTATTGATGGATACATGTATTCATGGAGAGCACGAGGTTGGTCCATTTTGAAATGACACAAAGCCCACTATTTGGTTTTAATGGGTTTTAAAAATTTGGTTTTTTTATGGGAAAATTTTGAAAAAAGAAAATTTGGTTTAAAAATGGGAGCAAAATAATATTTTTGGTTTAAAATGGGAGAAAGGAAAAAATTTGGTTAAAAATGGGAGCAAAGTAGAAATTTGGTCTAAAAATTGGGAGCAAAAGATTTTTTTTTTTCTTTTTTTTTTTAAAGAGAATAAAATTTGGTTTTTAAAATTGGGAGCAAGCCCACTGTTGGTCCTCTAATGGAATGAAGGCTGCGGCTCAAGAAACACTAAGTTTTAATTTTGAAAGTTTAATTTGGCCCAGTTGGTTAAGGCCCGACGTTTGTTTTAAAACTTTGGTTTCGAGGTCCACTCTTGAGTGGAAGCAGGTCCACAATCAGTTATAAGCTCAGTCGGGTTTAAACCCAGAGTCCAAAATACAAGTCCAATGGAAGAATTTAAACAAGCCCACACAAAATAAATACAAGCCCACAAATTAAACAACAAGCCCACAAATAAATTATTACAAACCCAAAATAGAAAAATAAAAAGCCCAAAAAATTGGGTTAATTATTACAAGCCCACAATTAAAGAAATTTGGAAGCCCACAGGTTGGGTTCTCTCAATTGAATGGGTTTAGGCTTACCTTTTTAGCACAGCCCAGCTGCTCTGATATTGTTGCAAAAACCCAGTTGGGTTTTGGTTCTTTTCCTCGGTGGCGTCCCAGCAGAGGAAAAACAGGTTCAGAACAGCAGGTCCAACAGCAAATGAAGTGAAGCAGATGCAGATGCAAATGCAATGAAATGAAATATAAAAATAGCTAAGAAAAACACAGATAAAACACAGCACCAATCCCCGGCAACGACGCCAAAAACTTGGCAGGCCCGGAGATGGGTATAAAATTGAGCGTGATAAAAACGGGGGCCTACAGTAATACCGCAAGTGCACGGTCGTCAGTTGTAGCTCGTGCAAATACGGGTCGATCCACAGAGATCGGGTGTGTTTTGGAAGTGTTTTAGCTATTTGGGTTCCTAAATTGCTATTGGGCTATGAAGCCTTTTGGGTTTGTTCACAATAAAATGAACTGAGCTTGGGCTCAGTTGGTCTTTGAAATGTAAATGGGCTTTGGCCTTAAACTTAGGCTTTTGATTAAGCCTGAATTGGATTGGGCCTTAATAATGAACTTGGGCTTTGGGGCCTTAATGAACTGGGCTTTGGTTTTTGGTTCAAACCTGGGCTTGGTAACTGTGGACTGGGCCTTAGCTTTTTGGAATGAGCTGAGCTTTGGGCTCAGTTGGACTGGCCTTTGCTTGGCTGCAGGAGTAGCAAGACTGCACAGCAGTTGCACAAGTGAGCAGCAACAGTTTGCAAGGCAGGGGAAGAAGTGGCAGCAGCACAAGTGACAGAGAAGGCAATGTAGCAGCAGAAGTGGCAGAGAAGGCAATGTAGCAGCTGCACAAGCAGTGCACAACAGCACAAGGCCAAGAAGAAGGAAAAGCAGTTAACAGGAAAAGGAGTAGCAGCAGGGGAAACAAATAGTATAAGGCAGCAGTGCAATGCAGCAAGGCAAGTGCACAACAGCAGTGACAGAATGCACAAGCAAGGAAGAAAACAGCAAACAAAATGAGCATGGAAGTGAAAGTAAAACAGTGGCAAAAACAAAGAATGAACCAAGGCCTAAGGCCAAGGGCAGGGATGTGGTGAAGCTGAAATGAAGCAATACTAAGGCAAGAATACAGGCATTCCTATAGAATGGGAAGAGAACTAGCTTGCTATGAGCACTAGTTTCTCCCAATGCTCAATCAACAGTGCAACCTAAGCATACACAAGGAATGGCAAGAAAATCAGCTTGCTATGAGCACTGATTTCTTCCATTGCACAATCACATCAATGCTTCACAGATATCTAGCCTAGCATTCCATCAAACTAACAGCAAGTTTAAACATGACAGTGAACATTTAACTGACATCAACAGGAGCCTCAAGCATTAACAGGACACAAGTAACAGGCATTAACAATTTTTACAACATAACAGAAGCATCCTAAGCATAACAATTAACAGGAGACAAACAATTAACAGGAGACAACATAACAGGAGCATCCTAAGCATAACAGGAGACAAACAATTTTAACAGGAGCAGTGAAACTAAACAGAACCTAGTTAACATGAACATGAATCTGAACTGAGCTGAAATTGAAAATTAACATTTAACAGAACTTGAAAGTTCTGGATGCAGGCTAATCCAAACATAGCTTCTCACACCACACCCATTCTCTATTTATAGTTCACAGACACAATTTCCCTAAATTACAAAATTAGGGTTCTTCCCCAAAAATCAGTTGAATTAGGTTTACCTAATTTCTTTGAAATTGATCCTTGAAATCGTCGACCCATGCTTTGTAATTGCTCCCTGACCTCTTCTCATGCGCCAATTGCAACTCTAGGTTACCTAATTTATCAGTTTTTCACGCCTAGGGTTTCAGGCAGAGAAGCGTGAAAAAGTGAGAAAATAGGGAACTAGAGGGCTAGGGGGGAGATGGGTTTTGGTTGTTGGGTGATAGGGTGATGATGGTGGAGGTGTGGTGGTGGCAGTGAGTTGGTGGCAGAGGTGGAGAAGGTGGTGGCGACATGGTGTCTCTGCAGAGGGAGGGGATGGAAGAGGGGCTCGACTGTTTGGGAGAAGGGGGTGTTTGGTTAGGTGGTAGGGTTCGGTTGCTAGGGTGTTAGGCGATTCCATCGAGTTTTGATGTTCTGTGACTCTGAGCTGCGAGATGCGAAGATGGTAGGTAGATCGGACGGTGATGCGGAGGCAAGCGAGGAGAGACCGTCAGATTTTTTGATACAACGAAGTTAACGGCTCTAGATGGGGTTAGGTGTTGTAGTGTAAGGCGGAGATATCAAACTTTGATGAACATCAAGGGAGCGACCGTTGGATTCAACTAACATCTAATCTGAAGGCTTGGAATTTCAGCACTGTGGTGCTTGGCAGAGACTTCATATTTTGATGCTCTATGAAGGAGCGACCATCGGATGCTTCTGAGAACTGATCTGATGGCTGAGAACGGAGGCGCTTTTGTGTGTAGAAAATGAGGTTGTGCGCACCATTCTTCGCGGCTTCCTTGCGTGATTTCTCCCGGCTTTTCACTACTTTTCTGTTCTTTTTGCTCCGCGACTCATCCGAACTTTATTTATTACCTAAAAATGCAAAATTAATTAATAAAAATATTTATTCTTGAAAACAATGAAAATACAGAATATGGGATAAAATGTAGAATTAATGCACAAAAGATGAGTTAAATGCCAACAAAAAGGGATAAATATATACAATATTTGGCACTCATCAGCACTCCTCTTGAAAAGAGATTTCCATTGCTCATTCTTACAATACATTCCTAAACCGATTTCAGGTATAAATCTATTCCTGTCTTGCCATTACATGACAGTTTATCAAAATTTTAGTAAAAGCTACAATGTTATCCTAATCCCGATGTTGCCGACGTAACATTTTTTGACTCAACTTCAGTGAATAGAAAGCTTATTATTATACAACTCGATGCATGTTTCAGAATGTGTAATGCAGCATTTCATGTTTCACACAGACAAAACGACCGACTCTTATGTAAGTGTGTAACAATGACAATGCATCAATAAAACTTGACTACTCAATAGAATAACCCCAAATTACTCCATTTTCCACAGTGAAGTCATTAAAATTCATCAAATCCAACCTTTTCCTTTTATCGCTGACTTTCTCACACCTTTCAACATCATCTAATATTCTAATGCATGGGTCATTTATGCTATTAGTTATGATCTCGTGTCTAAATTACTCACATATTTCCAATTTTGGTGCAATAAAAAAAACTACTACTCCCTCCGTTCCATTTTAGATGATGTTTTAGGGTTGTTTTTTTGTTCCATAATACTTGAAATTTTTCATATTTTTCCACAAAACTACCAATAACACCCTTAATTTTTGTCTTGGAATTATAAGTTTATTTTTAAATGCACTAATAACAATTAATGTTCGAAGACTTTTCTTAAGGGTATGGATGAAAATCTTCATATCTCTCTCCATTTCTTAATCTACGTGAAAACTCCAAAAACATCATCTAAACTGGAATGGAGGGAGTGTATAATAAAGTGAAGCACTCGATGGATATACAGTTAAAAGTAACAGAATCCCCATTATCATGCCTCCTCAACATCCATTGCCCCGTTACCATTATTTCACAAAACATTTCGAACTTCAAGCTTCTTATCTAACAAATTCAGAAATGTGATTGAATAATCCCAAAAATAAGTCTGCCATTGCATTAGATTTTTGTACAACTGAGAAAATGGGTAAAAAAGAATCAACTCATAATACTGTAACGATTAATGATGTCTGAATATACCAGTATCTAAAGCATATTCTCCTCCAGAGAAACACAATATTGGTATATGTTCGATAGAAAACAATGTGTAGAGATAAAAGGTTTTCTACATCTACACCTATGTCCACTATATACTAGTATCTAAAACATGTAAGTTTCTGGTTTACTCGAATAACTATGCTATCTGTGGGATTCGAACCCACAACTACATGGTTGAAACCATGCGCTCTGCCATTTGAGCTAAGACAGCAAGAAGAGAATGTACCTGAAACCCTTTTTATACACACACATTTAACCATAATATTATGATCTTATAAGTATATAATTACCCTTTCTGAACCTCCATCATCCTCTCCAGCCATCTTCTAGCTCCTTAGTGAAACCCATAGTATGCACTGATTCATACACAACAACCCCTTCAGCTGCTAGACTGGTCTTAACAAAACCGTAACCTTCATGTACATCAGAATTGTTTGTAAGATTTCTTAGACAGATGCAACTAACCTAATGTCTTCTGCTGGTAGTCTTCGAAATGTTTTGGGAATCAGATCAGTGTCCGAGTTTCCTAATACGCGAATATGCCAAATATAGAAATTATGCTACATATATTTATGGTGGAACTGGACTCGTTCACTATGACAAAGATGTCATAATCTTTGATGCTAAAGAAATTATGATTATAAAACATGGAAAAAAAGAATATGCCACCCCCATAAAGTCGAGATAGATCGGACAAAAGGAGATTCTCAAAAGTAAATTAAAAAAGTCAGTGCAAATATCTATGGATAATTTATCTTACTTTAAATGCATCAACCATTGTAGTATCGGATATATGCAACTGGGCTACTAATTATATCTTTTGTCTAAGATGACCACCTCCCGCTAGCTGTCTGCAATGTGACATCAGGTTAGTATATCTCCACAAATTTAAGCAGTCAATATACCCTGTTTTGTTTTATATGTCGACAAAATATGCATTGAAAACTTACATTGATAGTAAAATATCTTCAACAACCTGAAGCAGAATAAACAGTAAAAGAATAGACACCTTCTGGAATATTATCTAGAAGCTCTTGCAAGTATGTCGCAGTTTTTCACTATTTTCGTTCGTTTCACTACGTTCTCTTTCATGCTTCATAAACATAATTTCAATACTTGATCAGTATACCCTAATTAGGATTATCAACAGTTGTTAGGATAACAATTTAATGCCTTTTTTCTTCCCTGAGTGCAACAGTTGTTCAATTTTTTCTTCTTCATCTAAACAGAAAATAAGCCAAACGAAGAAGAAAAAAGGAAGCCAAGATCATCAAAAGTATGATATATGATAAAAATTCACACCTCCAATTCTTTCAGTTCAATATATGATTGCATGATAGGGCAATCAGAAGATAACCGACCAGCTTTGCTCATTTGACTTCTGAAAAGACAAAGCTTCAACGATATTTCCCTATATTGCTTTATCTATCAATCATACATGATTCCAATATCATTTGACATTTGATATGGCTCTATGTTTATGCTTACATTAAAGAAGGTTAAAGAATATAAAATGCGTTGTAGCCTAACCTAAAACAAAGGCATAGTAATTCCAAAGGTGAATAAATGACACAACATCAGTGCTATAAATATGCCCAGAAGAAATTTAACATTGAACTCAAAAAAGTAAAAATAAAGATCTCCAGAATTTTGAGAATACAAACCCGACCATGTCTACGTCTGGTGTCTTATATTATCGCAAGGAGTTTTTAGAAAAAAAAAATAACAAAGGATACCACTTATAATCATGGCCGCAAGAAGTGTAAAAACCCACTACTCATCATATGATGATATGGCTCTATGCTTATGCTCATGCTTAAATTAAAGTATGCTCCGATCTTATAATCTATATATATCAAAGTATGTCTATATCTGCTGTCATTACTACTCTTTTTTTTTTCTCTTTATGTAAACTACTACGTCATTAGTAATAGTCAATTAGTATCATTAAACGGCTCAATGGACCCACTTAACGATAAAAACAGATTGGTCTGGATTGAAAAATACAACCATACATTTATCAAACAAAACTATCAAAATTAATCTCTTCTTTCAGTGGAATAGTCTCTAAGTTCTGATCTTAAGTGGTCTTTCCATTTTATACCCTCTCTAGACTCAAATTTCCAGTGATGTCACTCTAGACTCAAATTTCCAGTGATGTCACTAACTGAATATCAATTTGTTGTCCATGAACATCATACAATGTGAGTGATCATAGATCAAAAAACTCCTGCTAAATTTGAAAATTCACTTATGGAAACAGTTCACTTCCCAGAGACCTAAAATGACTAAAGCATGGAACAAATATTACATTTCTAAGTTGTGTCGATTTTAGATTTCCCGAAACACATCCAATGGTATTGACCAGGTAGTTATTGATTTTTCATTAACCAACTACTGCGAACTACAACGCATAAGTTTATTAATGAAAGGAACACAGATCATTGATATTTAGTTCACAAACTACTGCGAACTACATAATAAATTAAGACATCAACAAAAACGACTCATAAGTTTATTAATGAAAGGAACACATATTGATTAGGAAAATGTGCCTACAACTTGGATGAAGATTTTGACCTGCATAATAACTATAAATATCCGACGCACTAATTCGTTGCATAATTAAGCCATAAACAATCTATATAATACTCATCCGGACTCAAATATGCTGCAGAAGCTGAAAACTCGTCATAAAACTTTTTATGTAATACATAAAAAATAGGGTTAATTGGATTTTGGTATTTACATTTTGTCCAACGTTAGTGTTTGGTCTAACTTTTGTTCAACTTAGGGGTTAGTACTTGGAAATAACGTTGACCCGCCTTGACCCGGTTAAGTCATGACGTGTTTAAATTTTCTGATGATTAATACGTAATTACTAAAACATATTTATCTTTAGTAACAATGACTAACCTTGTACTCAACTCATCAAACACATGGATGGTCCATATGACATTTCTGCACATCTACGAGATTAACAGTTAGGATTTTAATACTTTGTTTCACTTATTCATCTTCCCCGAAGAGAAACTGCAGCTGCATCTTCTTCTTTTTAAATCCACACACACACAGAAACCCCAATTTTTTTTTCTTCGAATCCCATATTGTCACCTTCCTGAAAATACTTTCCCCTCTCTTTTTTTCTTTGTCATCTGTGATTAAAGAACTAGAAATTCCAGATTGAAATTAATTGTCTGCCCTATATTTTTTAGATTTAAATTCAATTTCATATTTAATTCATCTGTGATTAAATCCCATATCAAAATTCATATTCTTCGAGTTTTTTCCAAATCCTAAATCACAACCCTTAAACCCATTAATCGTCTGCCATAAAGTGTTGATTTCATCTAGATTTTGAGATCTGATTTTTGGTATTTTAAATGATTCGATGAAGTCCAGAAGAAATGCTTGATTTGGTCACTTATTCGCATCTGATTCGTGGGTCTGTAGCGTGTTCAATTTTTATTTGGGAGGTAATTTTGAGGTTGGGAATGAAATCAGGATTATTTGGTTGAAGGTTTGGAGTGAAATATTGGTTTTTTTTTTTGTATTTCTAATGTCTTCATGATGTTACAAGTTGAAGGAGCTTCGAAAACTATGTGTGGTTTTATTTTCTTTGAGATAATCAAAAGATAGTTGTGATTTAAAGATGGGTTTGTAATCAGGTTGTTCTTGTCTGAAATTGTATTTTTTCATAATTTTTGAAGAAGGTGTATGCAAACTGAGATTATTGCTAACGTTTGTCTTTGTTTTTCTGTTATCTTATAGGATACATGATTTTTTGTATAAGATGATTTGAATTTGTGGTATGAAAGTTAAGTTGAATGACAACAACTGAAATGGGAACGTAGTAGAAACTATGACTTTTATTTTGGAGAAGAACATGAATTAGGGTTCATCTTGTCAACGACAATCTAACAACGCTAAGTATTTTAGATTTTTGTTTATTTTTTTGATAAATATTAAACAGAAGTCATGGTCAATTAGGGTCAACGTCAATTCCAAGAACCAACCCCTAAGTTGGAAAAAAGTTAGATCAAACACTAATGTTGGACAAAATATAAGTATCAAACACCAATTAACTCAAAAAAAAACCCCGAATCTGTCTTTTAGTAAAGCAACATAACAATGCATATGGTATACATCTTATGATTCAGGATTCATTTTAGACCAACATAGACTTTATAAAAGAAGGCAATAGGTACTTGAGATAATATTCTTTCCTACAATTCCATACAAAAATTCATTCTTACATTGTGCCTGTGACTATAAGTTACTGCTCGATGGAAGAAAAGATGTAAGCAACCGTGCTACTATTGAAAGGTGCAATAAAGGATTGCTTACAATTTGCACCCAGTAAATGAAATGATTATTTGTACGAATAAAACATAAGTTGTGAGCTCACAGAGATTAAAAATATAGCAACACCTGACCTACTTGCTACCTAACAGGCAAAAGAAAACGTCTAGAAAAATGATCTTTGGTAGTGCAGTAGTTTAAGAAGAATTTATGACCCTTATATTTCCGGTCACTGAGTTACCAAATCATTTGAATATCCATTACATGTCTAAGAAACAATAAAATCTAAATACTAAGAACAGTAAGACTACACTAAACATCAAGACAATAGAAGCCATTTAACGTATTGCTAACAACCTAATGGATGGAACATAATAAATAGAAATCAACTTTTGACAGAATTTCCAAACGCATTCACAAACAGGCTCATATACACTACATTCTTGCAAATAAAATCTACTAAGACAGACTCCCATCAAGTGGCACCAAAGGTCCCTATAGGCTATAGTGTTGTGAAACAATGGCCAAAATCGCATCCTAATTGTTAGTTTTAAGTTAAATACTAATCAAATTTCTCAAGTACTAACCAGCCTACAAACAATTTAGAGATTCAATAAAGTTCTGACTAAAAACATATTTACGCTGCATTGCATAAATCTTACTGTGGATATCCTCCAAGATGGATACAAACAAAGCACCAACTTTTCTAAATAAGAATGAACCCAAACAAATTTTTTTTTTAAAGTTTGGTATTCCAAAACACGGTAGGATTTTCAATGAAATTAGTGGAAATAATACCTGCAACTTGCATCCGCGGGAATAAGAATAGACAATATAGCATTCAATTGTCTCAAAATCGAATTTTTCTTTGCGTGTTCCTAGCAAAAAGGAAAAAGAGAAATTTAGGTTATTATTTAAAAAAAAATAAATCAGGCACCTGCACTAACAGATATCGTAAATTTAATCAGTAAGAAAACTAAACTTATTCGGTTAATAGTATTTCCAAAAATACTGCAATTTATTTTCCTATGCAATCTCATCCATGTCATCCCTGATGGAGAATATTCACATAACAACTTGTGGCACTATTGTGGCGTCGACGTATCTTCTTTCCAATATCAAATGGACAACAGTGAGGACCCTAAAGCAGACCAATAACACTATCTACTAAGTGAACATGAAACTATAAACATCATCAATTATAACTACAACAATACGGTGGAAATCATTCCGTATCAAGCCCAATCAGAAAGCATAAATGCATAATAAGGGTACCATAGCCTCGGAACAAACTACCCGAGGAATTTGAAGTACCTCATCGAGAATTTATGTCGGTCTCCGACCTGTCTCAGCCACAGCCAATGCTCCCACCGGATTCCCGTGTTGAAAAAGCCAAACTAATATGATTTTCCGGATTCAACCAAAATGACCATAAAAAGGATAATCTTTCTGCCATCTAACAACAAAAGATACTGAAGCACTTGTAAAGATCAAAATTCATCACGTCACTGTCTTTAAAAGATTAAAAAATCTGTTTTATTGAACACTAATGTTTCACATTGGTACTTTTGACTCACCTTGGATTTGCAATGACGACATCCTTTGGAGACACAACTTAATACATCGATGCATCCCCATCACCCCAGTGACCACCAAATAGCTGTTACCTGCATTTCCATTCGAGCATTACCACTGCTAGAATTAAGGACAATATACCCATTTAAACAGTGATAACTCAAAATATTCGTAAAATAGCAAGCTTAATTCCTTGGTCATGAAGCCATACCAAGAGCATAGTCCTCTACTACTGCTCAAACCCATGAACTAAGAGCATCAGTTGCAAGCTCATCATTTGTAGATGTGGTCACACGTACTTTTGGTCTCTGTAGCCCTAATAAGCTGTGAAGAACATCATATCAATGTTGGTATTTAAGTTATTGTGCTTAGCACCATTAGCACGTGAATATGAAAACGAATTAACTGGGTGATAGACCCCAACAATTATTACTGATGTAGTACACCACCCAATAACCAAGAGAGTATCGTCCTACAGGTAAAAAGAAATATATTAGCATGAACCTACCACAAATATATTCTCACAAATATGTACAATATTTACAGGTGAATCTATTTCACCTGCCAATCTAGTTGAAATAGTAATACCTTGAGTGTTGGGTTCTTGTTTGTCCACCGGCCCTTGCAGTCAAAGAGCAACTGTGCAAATTGAGATTCCCAGATAACATTGAGGAATGTCCATGAATAAGCTCCACAATCAAAGGATCAATCAATATAAGTAACCGATGCACACATAATATCAAAGTATATTTTAGATGACAAACTTGGAACGATAAACAAAAGAACAAACTACGCTTCTAAGATGATTCAGGAGTTGAGACCTATTTTCTAACAGTATAAAGAACTCTTTCCAGGTTATTTTTAACTATACAGTGCAAAGCCAGTCACTTCATAATAATATGTTGCATCAGGGCTGTTTGGAATAGTAAGGTAGCATCTAAA